>NW_028280044.1:0-31548 GCF_059751315.1 Micrasema longulum | reverse complement strand
TGGCATCATCAACGGTAAATTTGTCCTGCATTCTGGAAGAACAAATGGTCTGTTGCCTAGCTCTTAAATAATTGCTCGGTACTTATAATTTTATGCGCTTCAAAATGTAGGGTATCTTTTGCTTAATGTAACAAGACGTTACAGCACCATCTCCATAGGGATTTTTTACCAGTCTTTTAAGTTTTAAAGATTGAGAATTAATGTGCAGGTACCCGTCACAATCTACACAGGCTGCGGTGAAATCAGGAGCTTATATAGCAGCGACTCCCATATACAGGAATAAGAGTAGTTAGTCAGAAAGTTTTAAGATAAGTAAAAAATTGTGAAGCACCCTAGAGGTGATTTGTCACAAATACTGTTGTCTCCTTACCGTTCCCGATTGCATGAGGAGCACGGTGTGGTCGCGCCCCACTGCAGCTTCGAGGCATTCCTCGGGTAGGGCCAGCTCTGTGGGGCGTACACACGTGGCCCCCGCCGCCGTGCCCAGCCGCCCGCCCTCGCCGTGCCCGCACGCCCACACGCGCCCGCATGAACTCACAAACACAGAGTGGAACTTGCTTAAACACACCTGAAAAGAAAAACATTTGATTTTCAGTAAAATAGCGTATTAACCTTGGAGTTTAATGGTCTACCACTTATAGAGCCGCCCATACGTACAAAAACCACTCTAGGATTATCAATCACAAGTTAGCTTCAGTTTACTGCAAAACAATGGACTGTAGGTACTCAGGTCAAGAATTGCAAGCACAGTGATGAAACTGTCTATTACGTGTTTGTTGTTTAGCCTAAAATTTGTAATACTTTTGTTCTATGTAATAGAGTAAAATGATATCTATAAGTGGGTCACGCATTATAACACTGAGATATTAATCCTTCAAGGACGTGGATTTTTTTTGCTGATTTCTTTTGTCCAAAACTCATTTTTAGTCTAGGAAAAACATTTTTTAAAATAATTTGTGAAGGCTTTCAGGGAGAAAAGCAATGTGACGTGGGGGCCTGTAGTTATTCCCGGTAGTATCAAATCGTAATGCATGTAGCAAATTAATACTTTTCCCTTCTAGATTTTATTTTTATTTTTACAACCTTTTCAGATCCAAAATTTTATTTTTTTGCTTCATCAAGTATGTTTATCAAGATCTTCAGTCTACTTAATCTACACTCTTTTGAAAATGCACTTGTAAGGTGAAACAATTGTCCATTTTTTTGTTTTTGCATTAAAAAAAAAAAATAATTAGTGGACTCAAACAATTTGATTTGATCTTGATTTTATAATTAAAATTATGTTTATCGATTTATTTTGAGTAGTCTCTGTTGAATTCAAACATTATCGCACGCAAAAAGTTTGCGACTAATTAAAAAATCCCACCATCATCTTCGTCAGCACTGTCTTCTGGGGGATCTGGAGGACGAAGAATAATTCTAACCTGTTTAATGTGTATGTTCTGCTTGGTGAAGGTAGTCAGTAGTTCGGGCGTGTTTCTCTGGTGTTGGGAGCCCGTCCCAGACGTGTAGTTGGCGTTAGTTCCCCAGACGTACACTTCACACGGCATGTTCTTGTTGAGCTCCAGTTGCAGGGGCCTGTCCAGTATGGCGTGGTCAATAGGGTTGAAATCATCGTTGTCCATTACGGAAGGACTCGCACCTGAAATAATGATCCAACTAATTTTACTTTAGAATTTAACTTTCATATTAATAGAGTTTAAAGGTTTTAAAATTTATGAGTTACCACAAATAAAAAAAGAAATTAAAAATATTTTCAACTCCAGAAAAAATGTATAGTTTAATAATATGTATTAAAAAGTGAAAATTTAAAAATATATCATTTTCATATTATTTAAAATTTAAAACACAAAGAGATATAATAACAGGTATGTAAATCACTGATTTTTTCAAAGTCAAATTCACCATGAAAGCTCTATCATCTGAATAGGGAAATATCATATACTACGATTACTGATAGAAATATATGAAATGGATTAAAATAATTAATTGAATTTTCAAAATCAATTGCAAATAAATGTTTTCATACATAAATGTAAAAAAAAATTCAATAAAAACATGTGAGTAAAGAAACGTGACATGTTTGGCCTTGGTTGTTGTGACGTCAAGATTCATGCAATTGTTCTACACAAATTTCAATGGCAGGAACAAATAAACATGAATTGTGACGTATTAGGGGCTTGGCCAATGGAATCACCGTATTAGTATTTTTTATGCTACTAATAATTAGCCAAAATTTTGTTTATATTGGACAGTATTTCATAGACCTTAATTATTTCAAAAATGTTTTTCAAAAAACGTGATATTTCCCTATTAAAGTGGCATCATAATTAACAATTTAAAAAAAATTGTCTTGCCATACTTAAAAAGCATATTCAAAATGATAGATCTGTATATATAACATCATCATTCCCTTTCCACACCTAATGGTACATCGGTACACCAATAGGGTATTTTCACGTTTTTTTTTTATTTTGCAAAAAAATTGAAAAAAAAATTACGATGGTAACTGTACTGTTTTTATTTTTTTATGTCCACGCGTTAATTTTTCAGAGCGGTTTAAAAACGTATACTTTGAATTGGCGCCAAAACGAACATTCGGATGCCGTATGGGCTTGTGACGTCACGCGTTACGAATTTGACTGACCGTTCAAACAAATTCATACGAATTTGTATAGCCTACGTGTTGTTTTTGTTGTAATTGGTTGTTTTAACTAATTAACGCGCATAAAATGTCTTTAGTTATAAGATACAAGTACTGTTTAATTCCGATGTGCACAAACACTACGGTGAAGACGCAAAATAAAGCTTTTTTCGCCATTCCTAGTACCTAATGAAAAAATGCAGAAAAAGTGGTTTAACGCATTTGAACGTTATGAAACGAGATGTTAAAAAAAACAAACAACTATTCTTTTTTCCGTAGGTCTTGTTCAGTACGAAATACTATATTTTATGGTGTAGACTGTAGACTATAAACATTTACTAACAGTAGGTACTGAAATTAGCACTTATAAAGCTTGACAGGTACTACAATACTAAAATAGTTTATTCTTTGAACGTTATTGTTTATATTTGTATTATATTTCTGTACTTATGTTACTTAGTTTAATTTGTGGAACTGTTGGTTTTCTATATGAATAAAAAATAAAATTACAAAAAAATTGCTGTATGAAAACCTACCTTATTTATTTGTGAAATTTATTGCATTTACAAAATGGCAACTGACCTTGAGATGCTGGACAGTCTTCACACTTGCAGGAATCTATTATTTCCTAGACTTCATCGCAAATCAACGTCACCGAGTACGATTTGGTTCTAACTTTAAGTTCTGCTGGGGTGACTCGACCTTTTACCATTCAAATATCACCCGTCCGTTTTACTTGAATGCACTGTCTCCGTAATTTACCCTAGCTGATATATTAAGTAAATCACATTTAATAAAAAAAGGCATTAACACGCACTCGAGCAACAGAGATGTTTACAAGCAATGGTATTTTATGGATTATGTTGTGTCAAGGTCACGTTACTTCCCTTTTGCATTAAATGTACGCTAAACAATATATTTATAGTACATGCAAATAATACAACTATTTGAATTAATACATTCTGGAAGCAAACATTATATATTTGCTTACCTTACGGCCTTTACATTTCTATACTCGAACTTAAAAAGTTTGTATTGGATGAGAAAAAAATACCCATCATGATTATATCTATTTTGGGCAAGTTATCGGACTTTCCTTGTAAAAAAACAATTTTAGTCATAATGCTATGGATGTTTATAAATGAAAACAAAAAAAAAACAAAGGAAAAGACGAAATTTAACGAGAAAAAACAAATAAAAAGCCACAAACCGCCCGCGTCGGAGTATTTCAGTATAGGATTTGAGTGAACGTAGGATATATAAGTCACGCGTGACGTCATCAACCCTTTTGGCCAGTTACGGGCCGTTTTATTTCTATCAAACTTTAAATAGGAAATTATAAATGAAAACATTCGTTTCAGATTTTGATAGTTATATGGTTCGAATCGTAAAAATATTCTTTAAATACTGAATACATTAAAAATCATATCCCCAGTTTATGAAAATACCCTATTGCAGTGTATCTTGATATTTTTTGATACATCAAGGTAAGATAATCAGTCTTGCACTTCAGGTACCAGTCCAGGGACTATGAAATATTCTAGTGTAAAAACACCTTTTAAAATAAATATTTCATATAAATTATGTCGGGAATCGAACCTGAGATCTCTTGCATGATAGGCAAACGCACTGACCATTACACCACGAGGCCGGCGTATACATAACTGTCAATTTAAAAAAAGATTTTTTCTCACATGTTTATTGTTAACCACACAAAAATAAAATGAAAATTCTTTACCTAAACGCATGAGAGCCACAGCTGTGTCGATTTGTCCATAGAAAATACTTCTGTGAAGAGCGGTGTAGCCAGACTCCAAATCTTTAATATCCAATGGAGTCAAATTTTGTGGGTTGGGAGAAAGATTTCTACACAGCCATTCTAAGAGGGCTCTTCTTCCCCTAGAGGCAGCCATATGCAGTACAACACGACCCTAGAATTATTAAAATTCATTTTGTCAAAAACTGCTATAAAAGAAGTTCCCATTTCAAATTTCAGTGCCGACAACACGGGCATGCTCATTCTTAAATAACCGACAGGTTATCCATTCTAGATGGACTGGTATCACTCAGAAATACGTCTCACATATGGGATATTTCGGAACCACTCAGGCGCTCGTTATTAATTAGAAAAGTTAAATTTTGTAACGGAACGAAATCGCCCTTGAGTAGTGCCTGCTACATCACTCAACACAAATATTCTGGTTTTCATTATAGTATAATATCTCGGCTATGCCATAAATGTCTGTCAACTTAAATGGACTAATCATATTATTGTTAACAAACTGAGATATTGGGCCTGTTTTCAAACGTTTAACTAGTTGTGTTCATTCAAGCACAACTGGTGCCTCGACATTCAAGAATATAATATTTTCATAAATATCAACCAGCTAATTTTTATCTAAACTCAACTAGACGGTGTCACAACACACTACCGCATTCCTTCCATGCACCTCGACACGTAGACTGACAAGCATATTTTTTTTCCAAGATTGGAATTTATTTATTTAAACACATTATATTATGCATGTACAGTTTACACACAAATGCATAAGGGCGGGCATGTTGGCTTTACGAACCCAAACTGTTCAATTTGAGAAAATCAGTGGTACGAACATACCCTAGGTACACACACGTTTATAATTATTTATCTTTCAATTTTCGGCCATTCTGAATGCTTAATTGGTTTTTCGGAACTAGTAAGATGAGTTTTGGTGTGATCGGCGAATTTTCAAGATTATTTTAAAATGAAAATGACAGACGCCCGCTCACGCTTCGTGGCTTGTTCGTGACTTTTTGACAAAAAACCACTCCACATCTTCACGCCCGGGTCCGACATATTTAATATTTTCTGTTCCAAGATAGTAAAATGCCATTGTAGAAAGGTTGTTCTGCACATTTGGACAAACTCAAATATTGTAATGATAACATATAATTGATGTTCGGACCTTTTGCTGTGTTCAATCTTTTATAGGGGACAAAAAGTTGGCAAGAACCACCCAGAGATAGATAAAATACTTACTTTATCGTCGGAAGAGCGGAGAAAGTTGTAGCAAGTGGATCGAAGGAAACTGGCTAAAGCAGAATCCGTCACCGACCTTTTGGTGACTGCTGCAGTCAATACTGCACAGTGGCATCTTGAGCGACACTTCCTCGTACAATCACAATCCAGGGACAACTTTGACTGACTCATTGTAAAAATATATTTGCGTATTTATGATAACCATATAATATATTGACTAATATCTTAAGAGGAGTATTTAAAATAGATAAGAACAAAATTAACTAAATTCACTTAATGTCTTTGGTGTCCCCCACCGAAAAGGGGAAGCTTTATTAACTTTTCAAACCTCCATGATTGCGTTTGAAACAAGCTGAAATTCCACAAACAAAAGATTAAAAAATCATACAGAAAATCCATTCGCATCAACAAGTAAATTTTATTTGTATTGAAATGAATAACTTGGAGATGTGCCATTTTTACACACCGATTTTTTTTTTCATGATTTGAATCAAATTACATCATATTGTGCAATGTCAAACAGTAAACAAATCTTACCTTTAAGAAAATATACGCGATATGAACGTTACTGTTGATACAACTCGTTGAAAATCCATTGTTTTAATTATCGAAAATATGTAATATTTCATAAGTTTTTCTAATAACTTAATGATTATAAGCTTTGGCAATTCATGAAAATTTGCCGATTCAAATAACTTTAGACAGCTGTCAAAATTTATGATGCGAAGGCAAAGATAAATTTGTTTTAAGACAAGACGTGGAAGTTGTTGGAAGCATCAACAAGATTCCTCTACATTTATTTTTTCATTTTGGCAATGTATTTTTCAGATACTTGCTCTATATCATAGAGAAAAAGGTTTTTGGGTTCTGAAGTTATTGAATAACATTCGCTGTTGCGAATTCTCAAAAAATGTTGAGAATAATATCAAATTCCGTGTGTTCTCGCATAGGCCAGCGGTATATAACGTTGATTATTACATTACCATGCATGTTTGAATTTTAATGGTTAAAAATCTTATTTCATTTGTGTTCATATTTTTGACAGATCAGTGGCTCCCTTGTCTACTACGAGCATAAAATATACAGATGATCCCTTCAAAGCTCTCAGTCAGAAGGAAGCTTCTAAAATCGACCTGAGAAGTGCTATTCTTTCCCCTGAAGAAATTATTAGGAAAAAGAATTTTGAATCCACCACAATCGTTGTTCGGAAAAACGTATGTCAAAATTTTTCCTTGCCTAAAGGAAACCCATTCACAAGAATTTTCCTTTTAATTGACTTACCCCCACATTTCATTAAAAATTATTGATTATAGGAAGATATAACGCCAGTGAACGGAGTTCCGGATGAACACACCAAAGAGAGACGAGTTCGTATATTCATCCCCACTAAAAATGCCATGCAGAGCGGCACACACAACATTAACCATTGGGAAATGGAGTTTGACACCAGACAGCGCTGGGAGAACCCTCTCATGGGCTGGACTTCCACCGGAGACCCTCTCTCCAACCTGAAGATAAGCTTCGCAGACAAGGAAGCAGCCATCGACCACTGTGAGAGGAACGGCTGGTCGTGGTACGTGGATGAAGCCAAGACCACGAAACCCGAGCGCCCCAAATCCTATGGAATCAACTTCTCGTGGAACAAGCGGACTCGCGTATCCACAAAGTGAACCTACTAGAAAATAAACACAATAGAAATGTATATATTCTGTTAATTAAATTAAATATCCTTCTTCGTTAATCCTTAGTCGCGAATCGGGGTGTGACGTCAGGTAAATTAGAAAAAAATGACCACAAATTTTCCTCACAAAGTGGCTAAAATAATTTTGAATGTCATCTAAGTGGTGAAAACAATTAAGTCACCGAGTTGTATTTGAAAACAATTTTTCAATGTACTTTATGTCATTTAAAGTTTAATTTTTTGATTTGTGGAAATGAATTAAAACATCGATGTATTCAACTAATTTAATAGGAAATATTAATTACGTGATATTCTATAACAGGGGTGGGCATACATGAGGTCAATGAGAGACGCATTCTAGATTTTCATATTTATAAAGAGTCACGCCATATTCATCTACATATTGTATACAAATCTTAATTGCTATATAAAGTATAAAACAGGGTACAGTGTACATAATGAAAATATGCTTATAGCATTTAGAAAAGAACTCAAAAGGGGACATAAAGTATCTTTATTTTTACCAAAAGACATTTGCAATGAGATTTTCTGTATTTTTTACCCAAGGCTTTTTACCACTAGGATGACGTTTTTTATTTTATTCATCCCTTTAATTATTTTATGCATAAAAATTGCTACATTATATTTTATTTGTTGCTTTACTGTAAGAAAGCCAATTACTTTGTGCATTATTTATACATTAGAATACATATTTCTTTCGAGTATAATCCTCATAATTTTTAAAGAATTGGTATATTTTTAATTTCTCTTCATTACAACGTTTGTGTCGACTCATCTCTGTTTTTTCTTTCTCACACTCACTCTAAATGTTTTTTTTTTCTAATTTGGTGACTTCACACTCCGATCTACGATGTTTTAAATTAAACCAAGTTTTAGATTTTCATCCTCGCAAATACTAGTGATGATATTAGATAACTTAAATTATAATAAGAAAATACTTTGAATTATAAAACTCGGAACTCATTATTTATTGGATTAAATTTTATTCCTGCGTATCTTTTGTATTATTTTTTGTAATTAGGGAATTCTTTCCATTTTATTCAGTTTATTTATCAGATTACTTAATTTCATGCTGGGATGGCTCCATTGATGGACATTGTAAGTAATATTTACTTATTTCAAGAAAACAACAGCCATTACAACAAAAATACAAAGTTTACAAATAAATCAAAATTATAAGCCAATTATAGTTTTCTACATATTACTAAATACACAACCAAAAAAAAGGGTACTTTGTTAAAAACACTCCATATATGCATAAAGTAGTAGATAATATTGTAAATTATTTTCCAATATTGTAAATTATTTCCTTCCACTATGTATAATTTTATACAGTAATGATTCCTTAAGTTTTTTTTACAAAGTAAATATTGGTGTCCCTATCCCATTCATAATAAATACCTGCGCTAGAAAATGGTTATCAAGTTCCGGTAGTGTAGGGAGCCAATCTCTGAATTTTCATCTAGTCATAATCTTTTGAAGATATTTTTGTTAAGATTACAAATGTGATTTTCTTCTTCTTTTTATGTCCTATCAGGTGTCCCAAAAAGGCCTCTGTGTCTTGCGATGCCCGGAGCAACTCTTCCACACACCTTATTTCGGTCCAGTCTCTAATATTGCGCAGCAAAGACGTTAGCCTTCTGCCAGGTCCACGTTGTGCCTCAATCTTGCCCATTAGTATAAGTTGGAGAATGGAATTTTAAAGTAAATAAATACACCAAGTATCTCTTGTAAATTTTTAATAAACATTATTGAACTAATAACTTACGTGTTACATATATATATATATATATTGTACATACAAATATGAAAGTAAATGCAGTTTTCACCATATTTGAATAATAATTTTCTTATATTAATATTCCAGTCAAATTGTGTTCTTACCGGGAACTTGTGGGGTAGTTTTGATTTCTTCCATTCTATATGTTTTTTGGAGTGCTGAATACAAATCTGACGTTTGGTAACAAAATTTCATGACACAACATTGATAAAAGGGTAAAAGAAGTTCTTTTTTTGGCAGTTTCTTTGCTTATAACTCGGAAACTATCAACTTTTTGTAAATAATCTTTCCGTTCAGAATAAAAGTATGTAAAATTTCCTACAAATTTTGTTACTTATGTTTTCTTCTTCAACTAACCGTTGGGGCTCAAGCCCCAGTTAAAAATTGGCATATATCGGTTGTCTCCGAAAAACATAATTTTTTTAGCGTTCCACAGGGGGCTTAGGTTAGCTGGCGGTAGGTGGCAACACGTTGCCTGCAGGATGCTATACAAAAGCGAGACAACACTGACGCTCATAAGTTGCTGAATTGGTTCCATGAGCATCCTCCTTTCCCAGAGACCATTTTTGCTATCTTCTCAATTGTTTTATGTGCTTAGAGTTTTCACAAGCTTCGTCATGGTAGCCACTTCAAATGACAACAGCATTTGATTTGTAGTTTGACTTGACATATGATACATAATTGCTGAAAATATTCGCATATGTATAACCATGGTGCCATTTGACCCGGTGTAACAAAAACCCTCTGTCGATGATGTATTTTGTATCGTCTAAGTCCGCCTGTTCAGTCTGTGCAATAGCCCTGTACAATCTCGATTCGGTTCCTGTCCTAATCCTGTGCTGATCGAAAAGAGAGAGAGGTAGGGGCATAGTTCGTAAGACAAAAATATGGCATGAACAAATAAAAATCGCATACATTATGTGAATGGTTTTATTTGTTTCATTATTATTGATCATCCTTACTTAAACATAACGCTTGAAACCACCTAAATTCTTTGAAATATTTCAACAGATGAGTTTTCAAAAAAATATCTGGTAAATGGAATTATGCTATGGTTTTCACCTGAATACATTAAAAAAAAGGTACTTTTGGTTGGTTATTACACATGTTAACTTTGAAACAGAACCTTGGAAGATTTGAAGGGATAAAGCTCGAAAAATGACATACAACTCTATTTTAACTTGTTTTTTTTTTTAATTTTGTCATTTAGAGAGTTTGTCAGTAGACCAATGATAATACATATTTGTTTTTCTACTAGTGATGACAAACAACTATGTAGTCTTTTAACTATCGATGTAGCCCCATGCGGCATTAACATAAATTCACAAAATCATCAGATATTTTATAGTAAACTTTCTGCCCTTTGCTTAACTAGTGAAAGCTGAGAATTCACAATATAAAAAAAAACTTGCGCAAAACATGCCTAAAATCGTTTAACAATAGATTTTGATATTTCGTTCTGCAAAGATGGTGAATTCTTAGAATAAGTAACCAAACAGGGTCACTATGCTGTCCAAACAAAGGAAAGAAGATAAAACCCAATAATTAATAACAGTTCTACTTGGGCTCTTTCTTAGGGTCATCATCTTTGGGTTTGCCCTTTTTGTGTTTACTCCGTTCTTCATCATCAGAGTACAGTTCCTCGGCCTCGTCATTCAAGGACTTGGCAGGTAAGGGTTGATGGGCGAATGTTTTTTTTTCTTGATTTTTGAGCGATGAAGACCATTCTGAAAACGGAGCGTTCTTGTCGATTTCTTGCTGCTCTGTTTCGTACTCTCTGTTCATGTTGCTTTGTGAAATCGTGGAATATATAGACATGGCCTAAAACAAATTAAAATACTGTTAAATATTTACAGTAGTAGCAACACTTTTTTGCAACAAATAAATTTCTGATCAAATCCATATTGTGCCATAATTATTTAACTTTTCAATGCTATGGGAAATGAGGAAGTTCAGTGGTGTATTTTTAAAAAAAAATTGTTAATAGACTATTAAACTAAGGAGATTTAAAAAGAAATAAATTATATATCGTATTATCAGCGCTACGAAGTTTTGTATTTCTGATGAAAATGAACTACTATAAAATATATATATATATAACTATAAAATAGGTTCTGGTCAACAGCTGCTTAGAAGAGCCAATCAATTATGTGTTGTGATAGAATTCCGGTTTCTGGGAAGCCATTTTTAGCATGTTTTTATTCGTACAGGGTTCTTTTTTAAATGTTGGATCAACTCACCGACGACAACTGATGACGTCATTGGCGGAGTAATTAAAAAACTTAAAAATCATACCGATAATACGATACATAAAAATAAAAAATATTTTTTGCTCATTTGATAGTCTATTAACAAATGAAAAAAAAACCACTGAACTTCCCTATTGAACAAAAAAACTTCTCATGCATGCACGACGATTATTTTGACTTTTCCATCTTCAAGTATTTGTGGAATTTGATCATGCCATGTCTTTCTCGGCCATCCACGTTTTCTGCATCCATCGACATTCGCACCGTAAATCCTTTTTGCCGTTCTTTCCATTCACTCTACATGTCCAAGCCAACGCAGCACTCCTTTCTTGATTTTGTCGATAATGCTTATCTACACAATGCACATATTTCGACATTTGTGCATCTCTCATGCTTAGTATAGAAAAGAAAAAATATTTTTTTTTATGTGAAATAAATAAATAGTTTTACCACACATTCTCTTGATAGATTGCATATTACAGATACATATTGACTACCCGCACAATGATTATGAAGATTAAATTAGTCTTTTTTATATAAATAAAATACAGTATTTTGCGGATGATAAGATGCAGCAGACCATAAGACGCACCTTAATGTTTGGTTGAATTGTCAGAGCAAAAAAGTGCAACTTTTGATCTGAAAATTATGGTACTAAGAATAATTATACATAGTACTAATAGTACTAATAATCCAATGATTCATATAAATTAATACGAAGCTATTTAAATCAATTTATTTTACCTGTCCAACTAAATTATTAACGTCTCCAACATTGGAAGGTAGGATCAATGTATTATTGGTTCGAGCGAGTTTGTTGAAGGCTTGAATATATTGCTCTGCAATAGAAAGAGAAGCCGCATCACTTCCAGACTGAAAAAAAATACAGAATAAACATTTAACCTTACTTTCTCACACATTTAAAATATTACAAATTTTCGAAAATCTTATTATTTATTTATTTGACACTTTATATACATACACAATTTATACACATATAAGGGCGGGCATATTGCCTTAAGGCAATTTATTCCTACCTACCCAAACCGTTCAGTTTGAGAAAATTACAAGTACATGGACATATTCTAGGAAATTATGAAGAATTTTATAATTTTAACAAAAATTTAAAGCAAAACATTATTTTATATTTACTTTGTTTCTGAGTGCTTCTGCGACAATATGAAGTCCTTTAGCTCGAGCTTCAGCAACAGCTACCAAGGCTTCTGCCTCACCGTGTGCGCTGTTTATTTGTTCCTGTTTTTCAGCCTCTATAGAAAATAATCATTGAATTTATAAGAAATTATCCACATCGCTAATCATTATTTATAATATCATGTATTTAACAAAAGCAAACACAAAACAGAGCAGAATTTTTTTTTTCAAATGACATACGAGGTCGGTTCGAAAAGTATCACAAATTTTTAATTTCCGCGGGTTACATATGTATATTCGATTTTTTTGTTTTTATGTTGGCACTCATGTCTCTAACATATGCCGACAAGTTCGGCCATTATGAATGTTCAGTTAATTTTTGACAGCTACGTTGCTTGCACGTGTTTTGGGTCATCTTCGATTTTTGCCTATTCCAAAAAATGGATCAAAGAATCTGTATCAAATTTTGTGTGAAAATCAAGACCGAAGAAACGTTTATCAGTGGTGCAAAATTTTCTCAGAGGGCAGAGAAGATGTGAACGACGAAGGGCGTGCCGGACGCCCGAGCACATCAGCAACAGATGAAAACATTGATGAAGTGAAGAAAATAGTATTGGCCAATTGTCGAATCACCGTTAGAGAAGTTGCTGAGGACCTAAACATATTGATTGGTTCGTGTCATTCGATTTTTACCAATGATTTGGGCATGAGACGGGTTGCCGCGAATTTTGACCTAAATTGCTCAATTTTGACCAAAAACAGAATAGCAAAAACATTGCTCAGGAGCTGTTGGACTCTGTCAGCGACGACCCAAATTTGCTCCAGAGGGTCATAACTGGTAACGAATCATGGGTTTATGGTTATGACGTGAAAACCTAAGCTCAATCATCCCAATGGAAGCTGCCGCACAAGCCAAGACCGAAAAAAGTGCACCAAGTTCAGTCGAATGTGAAGGTTTTGCTTACAGTTTTCTTCGATTGCAGGGGCGTGGTGCATCATGAGTTCTTGCCACTGAGTAGAATGGTCAATAAGGAATATTACCTGCAAGTTATGCACAATTTGCGCGAAGCAATTTGACAGAAACGCCCGGATTTGTGGAAGAACAAAAATTGGCTTTTGCAACATGATAACGCCCCTGCTCACACATCATTGCTTGTGGGCGAATTTTTGGCCAAAAACAACACTAATAATGCCACAGCCACCGTATTCCCCAGATCTGACCCCCTGTGACTTTTTCTTGTTCCTGAAACTGAAGAGGCCCATAAAAGGACGACGCTACGCTACGATTGAGGAGATAAAGACGGCATCGAAGGAGGAGCTGAACAAGATCACAAAAAATATTTTTTTGAAGTGCTTCGAGGGTTGGAAAAATCGTTGGTACAAGTGTGTAATATCTGGTGGGGATTACTTTGAAGGGGACAAAATAGATATTCATGAATAAATCATTTTTGAAAAAACACAAAATTCGCTATACTTTTTGTATAAATTTTACCATTTTGTTTTACTTTTGATGCTCATTTTTAAATTTGAAAAAAAAAACACCACTTTTGTTCATACTTAATATATAAAATAAAGAAAGAAGAATTTAAACATAATTTAAAGCATAATATGTATGTGCATATTAATAATACAATCTTTTTACTATTACACACACTATAATTTATTTTTTTAATGTCTAGATTTACAATAAAAATATAAAGTTAACTCTCAAATAAGTTGTTTAATTATTCTTAAGGTGCAATAATGAAGCTTTATACACATTCAAAAAAATAATTTCAGTGGCAAATGTACTTTGCCAGAATTTGTATAAGACACAATTATTAAAAACACAAAAAATAATAAAGCAACAGCCAGAATTGCGGCTCAAAGCCTTAGTCTTAAACACCGGCTTTAGATTTCAGAAAGATATCAGAAAATGAAATGACCTGATCCCAATATTCTGGCCATCCGTTTACCCTCCGCTACGTTAATGTCCGCCTCCCTTATTCCTTCTGACTCCAAGACTGTTGCTCTCTTCTTTCTCTCCGCTTCCACCTGCATCTGCATGGCCTCCTGGACCCTTGAAGGCAGCTTTATATCCCCTAAAAAAATATATTTTTTTTGTATTTTTATGTAAACATGTTTTGTGTAGACTGACAAAATTTTCTAGTATGTAACAGTCCCCTCTGGCCTCATCTGACAGGCAATTATTTTTTTGACATTTTAGTGAACTTCACCAATTTTAAATGTATATTAAAATTCAGTATACTATTATTTGAGGAATTATTGATCCCGTTACTTGATAAATCATAACTCTTAGTTGAGAACATCATCATTCCCTTTCCGCACCTAATAGTGCATAGGGCACTGCATTGGTAAACCAATTGCAGCGTATCTATAAGATGATCAGTCTTACGCTTTAGGTACCAGTCCAGGGACAATGAAATATTCTAGTGTGAAAACACCCTTTTAAATTAATATTTCACATCAACCATGTCGGGAATGGAACCCAAGACCTCTTGCATGGCAGGCTGACGCGCTGACCATTACACCACGATGCCAACGTAGTTGAGAACGCTGTGTTAAAATTATTGATAACTACCCGTATTAAAAATCATGTTTCAATAGATCATTGTGTGTATATGTATTATTTTTCAAATCGAAGTACCACATTTCTATCTCATTATGTCATTTTAGTAAAAATATTTTTGTACTGCAAAATAGGTTTCATATTTGCGTTTATAAAATCAATTTAAAGGAAAATTAATTACCACTCCACTAATATAAACATATCATAACTTTCATATTCTTTGTAATATTTTACTTCACTTCCGGTTGGATCGTAGTTGATGGTTTGAAGTAAATCTTATTGACAAACATGCTGAGACACTTTTGTTGTAGACTGTTTTTCATGGGGACACAATATCTACTCCTACCATATTATTTCTTCAGTTTCACGTCATTTCTTAAATGGTGGCTATAGCTGGCATAACCGCAAGTGTGTTGATAATTCAAGGTTCAAATGGCTTTAGGTACAGACACAATAATTTTATTCACAGAAAAGTCATAGAGAAAAAATATTATAGATGGATAAATTTCAATAATTAAATTTAATAAAATAATTATGTATTCAAATTACGTATAATTAGTTAGATGATAACATATTCTCAAAATCTTACTAATTTCATAACGAAGGCACGTAATGCCCCAAGCTTCACTCGCTTTGTTTATTGACTCCACAATAGATACATTGAGAGATTCTCTTTCTCGAAACACCTTGTCCAGAGCTATTTTTCCCAATTCACTTCTCATGGTAGTTTGGGCTAGTTGAGTAATTGCAAACTCAGGATCTTCCACTCCGTATGATGCTGAAAACAATGATAACACTGGTTATAAAATTAAATTTTTTGAATATTTCAAAAACTGAAGAATGTGATTTTTTATATAATTTTTCTTCTAATTCCGAATCTGCTATCCAAATTTTTCCAGCATGTAAGGTTTTAGAGTAAAGCGTGTAAGAAATTTCAGAAATTTGATTTTTTGAGTTGTACATAATTGAATTAAGGAAAATATTTTATATTCGATTTTGCCTATATGTCAATGCTGGATAGTCTCTTTTAAGGTCCTAACAGCAATTCACAATATGGCTGTACCTCGGTGAAATCTCTCAACACATGGTAAACAGCAGATACGTGGGGCCAAAACTCATAGTGATCTTTAACTTTTTTATATTTTTAAAAAAATATATATTTGGACCCCTGTATTTAGTAGCCTTACGTGTCATGTACAAGGCTAAGGTACTCGGAAAAAATCGTTTTTGTTTGTCTTGGGAATGGGATGTTCGATCACTGATTTTGGTTTATTACCTTTATGAGTCCAATCACCATTGTTGCAAAGTTCAAGGACAATGGCGCGTGATAACTACTTTTAACTACAGTGTGGATATCAGTTAAGGATATTCCATCTTTCCTGCATTCTGATTCAAGATTATGGCGTTGTAAACTAAAAAATACGCACTGAAATAACAGATATTCGATACTCTGTGAAGAAATATCATCGCATGGACAATGGTCATCATTCCTTAATTTAAACCTATATAGATAACTTCTCATAGCTCCGTGTCCGGTAAAAATTTAGATCTCCAACTTTACACTCGAACCTTTTTTAAAAATAAAATACTAGCCTTTACCTGCGGTATTTGGGATAAGTTAATTAATTAATTAATTAGGATAATTAATTACATTCGTTGTTTATCGATAAGAATTTTCCATATGGAATGATATATTGCTTAAAAGTGACTTCACCCCAAACGTAACAAAAGTTGTCAGGACTATACTCACGGCTGCGTGGCATTGTAACATAAAACAATATATTACACATAGTTTGAGTGGTTCACAAATTTGGTTAGTTAAAGTGTGATACTAGTTAACGACAGTAAAAAGTAAATAACTCAGAAATTATTTACTTTTACTATTCTCTTATGAAGTGAGTTAAAACTTCCCATAATGAACATTAGCTCATAAAATCATTGTGAACTAATAAATAAATTAGATATCCTTAAATTACCTAAGTAGGCGTTGACTATCCTCAAATATAGGACTCCATCTATACTGAGTGTTACATTATCAGATGTAATGGCGCTTTGTTTAGGAACATCTATCGCTATTTCCTTTAAACTTTGGACATATTTAATACGATCTATAACTGGGACCAGAATATTTAAGCCGGGCTCTAAAATTCTATGAAACTTTCCCATTCTTTCCACGACCCATGCCTGAAATAATAAAGAAGACGTTTAACAAAACAAATATGAAAACAATGTCATTCAATTATAAATTATTTTAGTCAGGAGTATATATTTCGGACTATTTATTAAGACTCATTAATTCAGCATAAGATATTGAGCTGGAAGAAATTTCAGGATTTCGACAGCTTTTAGTTTGAAAAATACAATATTTTACCACATACCTCTTGCTGTGGAACAAACATAATTGCAGTATTAACCGGAGTGGAAGATCTATATCTGGCAGCAATAATAAATGCAGAATTTTTTCCTGAACATGCCTTCAAATTATTCTGTAAAAAATGCTGATTATTTAATATTTGAAATTGTGCAACTGTTTATCAAAATTGTATGTTTTACCGGAGTAAGAAAAAGTACCTTTAATGTCCCGGCACACGTCAATGCTTTTCGAGTGCGTGATAACATTATTGAAGGAAATAAATTGTAAATTATAAAATACTATTATTTATCATAACCAAACTAGATATAAGCCGCATTCATTCCTTCCTTTGGTAACCTCACTGACAATGACAATTGAAGAAAATGTTGCTACATAATAAACTTGAGCGTTTTTAAAATATTGCTATAAACAAAAAATCAGTAACCGAACCTACACAAACGAACCACCACATAGGTAGTGAGGATGGAACGCCACGTTAGTCTGTCTTTGCATACAGACTTCGCTTCCTTTACATTTATACATATTCTAATGTATGCACGACGATTATTCCTATATTTTATTCCAAATTACTTAAAATAAAAATATTTCATAATTTATTTCCTTCAATCATTATAATCACGCTTTCGGAAACCTTTGACGTGTGTCGGAACACATGTAAACGTATAGTAAAACAAACATTTTCATAAAAAGTTGCACAATCGTAGGGTCAATAGCAAATACTCCCCTATAGCATGAAAGTGGCCAGGGTTCCAAAGTAAAAAATATATTTAGTTTCGGAAAAACATCACGTTTCTTTTCGAAATAGTTTATTTATGCCAGTTTATTGTAATTTTAATATTTTTTGCATCTCTAATCACAGCTAAAAACATAGGCTTCTATGTCTATTTTTTTTTTTAATCTCCATATTTTTATACATAGTTTTAGTTTTTTGAAATTGAGATTTTCAGTCATCATTTTTTTAATTAATTTCATTTAATTTTCGAAGTTTGTTGTCTTTTATTTTCGTTTTCAACTTTATTGTATTTTTTGTTTTTAATATTTTATTTTGGCAATTTCTTCATTTTCATTACAATATAATAATATTTTTATTATTATTTAGAACGTGAATATATTATGTGCTTTCGAACGGGTATTTTTATTTTCAGTAAAGCTGAATATTATGCTTTCTCGGAATGAGGAAGTTCATTTTTTTTTTATTAATTGTTTATAAACTAAACTAAGCCAAATTAAATAAATATATAAGTACCGCATTATCAGCGATACGATTTTTTTAAAGTTTTGTATTTCTGAAATCAATCCGCACGTGACGTTTCAAGTTCTCTTCCGCTTCTTCTCAATTAGTTCTTTCGATTGGTCTGTGGACGGTAAGTAAACAGAAAATCTTTTACAACTTTGTTATCATTGATTGATTCGTATGCCCTTGTGATATCGTTCAAAGTAACTACTTAGTACGTTTTAATTTTTTTTTAAATAATCATTATCTTTTTACATTTTCAAGAAACTTTGCCGTCATTTGCATATCAATACATTATAGGCATGCCCTGAGCCTTTCGAATGAACAATGAAACAAGGATTGTGTAACTTTTCATTGGTAAATATTTGTCCATGAGTGATTTATTCTTCTTTTCCACATCAGAACACACCATGAGTGATTAACAATGCTCAAATCAATTAATATCCAAATATAAATACTATTTTTTGTAAACGTCAAACTACGCCTAGCTGCACAATTACGAAGCTCTTTTTAGTTATAGGGGAACACTGATAGGAATACGTTTATATACATATTAAACGTGAGTTAATATTATTTTTTCATTCTAAAAACCCAATGAAAAGAAATAAATGGTTCGAAATTATAAGGAAAGAATCTGATTGGGATATACCAAAAACGAACAAAGTTTTTTATGTAGGTACTTAAAATGAGTATCATCCAATTTTTGGTATCATATGCATGCTCGTTGAATGCACCCGTGGTTTAAATAAACAAAATTAAATGCTCTAATTTTTACCGCGCGTAAGAAAACGAATTTTGTATCCAATTTTCCGTAGGGCTGAAGTTCCTCGTTTAACATGTCAAGCACTTATTTTTATTTTATTTTATCCTTTATATGGCAAATATGTAGGTACTATTTTGCCAATAAAAGCCGTATTTTGACACCGCATTGAATTGAATTAATTAAAAAAAAAAAACAACAAAATAAAAATAAATAAAAAAATGTGCAAAAATTAACCAAACTTTTGTTTTAATTTACTGTAGCTACTATATAGGGCTGCCAACCAGAAATGAAGCTGGGCTGGTCATATAGCCAGAATCACAGACTCTAGATGGACCAAAAAAGTCCTGGAATGGCGACCCAGAACGGGTAGAAGAAGTGTCGGCAGGCCTCAGACAAGGTGGTCTGATGACATAAGACGAGTTGCAGGAAGTGGTTGGATGCGGTTGGCTCAGGATAGGGAAATATGGAGACTAAAGGGGGAGGCCTATGTTCAACATTGGACAAGAGACGGCTGATGATGATGATGATGATGACTATCACAAAAACGATTTAAAGTCTTTGTCATGCTTTTGAGGTCAATACATTAATGCGTGGTTGGTAATATTTTGATTTAAAGCAATTAGCTATTTATTGTTATTGTATTATACCAAATCATTGAAATGATAGTATAAAATTAACAAGCGCGCGCCAACGATCATTAAGATTAAAATGATAATGTATCTATATGTATATTAATAATGAGGTATTATAAGCAAACTTCGAAATCTCCACAAAAACGAAAAATTTGTTATTGATGTGAAAATAAACTATATAGGTACATAAAAACCTACCTACCTAAATAATAACGTAATTCAAAACCGTCTCTAAATCTTCCAAAAACAGATTTCAATTAAACTATTTGACACAGCAAACTTAGCATTATTGAGTTAGTAAAGCATGATTCGAAATCTCACAATTTTTTTTTCAAAGTTTTTCGCAAATATCTCAGTAACTCTTTCAATGGAGATTTCTTAGTTTGCTTCTATCACCCTCATATTTTTTACATATTAAGTATAAAAAAATGTGTGATTTAAAAACTATTATTGATGACATCTGTTTTGTTTATTTTTTTGTATTCTAAAATACTTGTTGATTTATATTTCTCTAAAAACTTTTCCCTAATAGGTACATAGCCGATAGCTGTTTTTTATTTGACTTTTATTTTTTCACGCCAGGAGGCCCAATTACAGTGGTGGATTACATCACAGAACACCCAGGCCTGAGAAAAATCACATGACTTTTTGTGTTCCCTCCGGTAATTGATTGAATTTTCGTGTTCTTTCCAGAACCTTCCGTGCGTGAGTCAAGGGTCATTAAACCACGGAGGTCGCCATATTTAATTTTAAAAAAAAACGCCACGACCCATGACCACGAATGTTATCAGCTGGGAACTTGTAAGAACCTATAAGTAAATACATATTAGGTAGGTATCGTAAAAGCATACTTACAATTTGAGACAGTTTTCAACTCCAACTGACTATATCTTTTTATATATTTAAAATTACGCTTTCAAATTTTAACACAAATTTGAGTCTATGCTTTAGGTTACAGAAGCATACCACATGTGTGGACATATTAATGTCCGTCAATTTCTTTTTTTTTGTTGTCCCAATTTTCCTGCAAATGTTGCAAACACGAGACATAATAAGAAACTCTTAGATTCCTATGTAGCATTTTACTGATTTAACCATGAGACAATATTTTTTTTTAAAATATTCAGTTTCCACGAATAATATTGTAAATATGTCATGGGCAATTAGAGAAATTAAATAAATCAAATTTTCAGCTTTAAAATGCATCATATATATTGAAACGCTTACGTCATCAAATAACAAAAAAAATCCATTCAAAAACAAAATTTAACCTCTTTCGAAAATCGTTTTAAAAAAATCTAATTCAAAACTCAAAATTGAGACTGTGTGTAATTTGAGACATGTATAATACTAGAACAATAATCAAATATTGAAGTGCATACACTATCTCCACAGTCTGTACTTTTCTGTAATAAATTGACTAAGTACTATACCTAGTCGTACCTATTTATAAAATGATTGAGTTTTCTCTTAATTATTGAACATAACTATCAGTAGAGATTTGAGACTTATGCACCTTATTTGAGACGTAGTCTCAATTTTACCTTCCAAAAAAAATGCTTTCATTTCTGCGAATTTTTAGTTTCACTCTACCTAACCTACTTAACCTACGTACGCTGAACGTGTCAAACATGGCGTTGACTTATTTACGAAAAATGCCTCACGAGATCGTATTATTAAATCGATTTAGATCACTACAGTTTTTTTACTAATAATAGAGTTTTGAGGCATTTGTAATTCAGAAATATATTTCAATTAAAAATCATGTCAATTTCTCAATAAATACTACTTACTTTGTATAAATTTCCTCTTGACAGCAATTATACGTTCACAAGCAAAAACTTTGGAAGGACATTGCCAGTGCTACCAGTAGCAATGATACCACATGTAATATTATGTGCCGCGGAAGTTTCGTCTCAAATAACATTCAAGTCTCATGTTGTATGCTTTTACGGTACCGTCTTTATTTGCTGTTTTTATTTTTTCCTATATTCTTAGACGCCGCAGAAACGTGGACCCTGAGAGAAAGAGAACGAAGAAAGATAGACGCTTTTGAAATGTCGAGCTGGCCTGCTGGTGTAGAATTGTAGAATGCTGCCGATACCATGGACAGCCCATAGGTCTAATGTCTCTTTGATCCGAGAACTGGGTATTGAACAGCGTCTTTCTTCCACTGTACAAATCCGAGACAAAGAGACAATATGGAAAGATTAGTGGTACAAGGACGAGTAGAGGGAACCTGATCTCGCGGAAGAAGTCCTACCAAATGGACTCGGTAACAGAAGCGACTGGCATCTCTCTTCAGGAGGCCTCCAGAAGCGCTGAAGATGGATGCGGATGGAGTCGGATCGTTACGACGTGCTTTCCTCCTGCCAATGTGATCACGACTGCTCTGAAAGAAGAAGTCTTTATTTATTTATTAAATTAACTGAATTGAATTTAATGTACAGAAGACGTATCTATTCATTGTTTTATAGATAGGCTGTGTCTCAAATTAGGTGCATAAATCTAAATTATTAAGCCATTTCTCAAATTGTCTTCAAATCTCTACTGACAGTTATGTTTAATAATTAGGAGATAATTAATTCATTTATAATTATGTAGAGTTATCTGCATATAACCCTTTCAACGCTCGTAGGGTAACCACGGTGTAAAAATATAAATATATTAGATTTTATTTTTATCATTATTTACGAAATTTTGATTTGAGCATAGGCACCAAGATAATAAAGCAACATTAAAATAGATGTCTGAGAGATGCGTTTAATATATAAACGTAGACGATATAAGTATAGATTCAGGGCAAGGGAACATTTAAACAAAACATTTCGATTTATACTATTATCTATTTTGTATAAAGGTACATTCCTGCAAACGTTATTCCACTCAATGCTGGTTATTGATGACAGCCTTTCAAAAATTTATTGATATTACAAAAAATGGAAGGATATCATTTTTTTGTCTATAAAAAAGTTTGTTTTTGAATGTGTACAAACAACATTAGTTTTTTGTGGATCCCAATCAGCTTATTTCCTTAAATTCTTTATAATTTCCACCGATTTATTTATTTTTTACTGGGTTTTTGGTAATACTAAAATAATATAAACTGACATTCAATACATTTTTGAAAATCGCATTCCTAAATGAAAGAGCACCCCTGTTTTTTTTTCGTTTATTAGGGCATTCTCTAAAATAATAAATAATAAAATCGGCCGAAAATAGGTTAGATAGATTTACAAATTAGCATTGAAAACAACATTAAAACAACAGAAATGAATAACTATATAAGTATGTACAAACAATAGACAACAAAAATATATTTACAGGAATAAAATAAAATAATATTTGTAATAATAAACACGTACCCAATCTAAGAAAATACCAGCATTTTGTACGAAATACTGATATAGATTCCTGACATGGTTGATATGAAATGTTTATTTTAAAAGGGTGTTTATTATTTGTATTTTTTCTATGCATTGATTACAGTTTTTTATATATTTTTTGACAGGCATAGAACGGGGTAAATAACACTTGTTAAATAGTCAAAGCAACTTTGTATAAATGTATAATTTTATGTACTTATATAATATGGATCATAAATAAAAAATAGGGAAATTGAGTAAATACAGATAAACACGAAAAAAAAGGGGGAAAATAATCACTTTTTGTTTTTGGTGTAATAGGCCTCAAAAGTTGTATTAGGCTTATGGCAATAAGAAAAGCAAAAAAAACATTTTTGGCTCCCTAAAATTGATAGAAAATAACAAAAATAAGAAAAGTATATGAAAAAACCTAAAAGTTTTTGTGCTTTTTTTTCGAAACATAAAACATCATTAATTGATTGACTCATTAAAAAATAAAAATAAGCTTATTACAGATTAGACGAACACAAAA
This sequence comes from Micrasema longulum, assembly GCF_059751315.1. NCBI lineage: Eukaryota > Metazoa > Arthropoda > Insecta > Trichoptera > Brachycentridae > Micrasema > Micrasema longulum. The sequence goes on along the minus strand of NW_028280044.1, from coordinate 7,533 downwards.
AATAACATAATGGACACAAAAATACGAACTTTACATTGTACATGACTGCAAGTTAACGAAACGAAATCTTCATTTATTAGTAGTATTCCCCTGTCATTTGAAGAACTATCAGAAACATGCATAAAAGCTGAAGAGTTTGATAAATTATATGATTCCTTTTTTTTTCCTCTCACTTTTCTTGCGGATAATATTTTTGATACCACCAATAATCAGTTTTCGGAAAGTTCGTTGGTCTTCAAGAGAAGACCGTTCTACTAGTGGGACAAGTCTATTCTTACTACATCTATAAAAAAGAAAATTTGTGCATTTACACGGGGCAACATTAAAGAGTTTTTGATTTTTTAAAGGAAAACGTTGTTAATACCTTACACTTTTATTCAATGATTTCTGATTTTTCAATAAATTTTAATACTATTTCAATAAAATTGACCTAATTCATTTGATTCTCACATCTGAAACTACTGAAATAGAGATTTTTTGCCATATTTGAATTATTTTTATAGAAACTCTTAAATATATTTCGGACGCCGCACATACGAATATTTGTATAGAAAAACCGGTCACAATTATTGAATGCGTTTTTTGGCAATTAAACCATATGAAATACCTTATTTGATCATAGTTCTATAAAAAAAGTACAAATCACTTTAGTAAACTTCTTCTTTTTCTAATCTTTAAAGATTTTTCATGTGGGATTGGGGAATCAGTGTCAAATGATATTAAAAAACTACCTTCAATCAGAATTAAACTGTTCATTGTCATATTCTTCTTCGACTTCTTCTACATTTTCGAGATTTTCTGCAGTTGGAGGTAAGGGAGGTCAACTTGCATTCATCAAATTTACTGTCTCTCAAGAAAATGGCTTAGTTTTTACTGCCACCGTGGTTTCAACTTGATAAATATGGATCTGAACTTAATAGCAGTTTATTAAATACATCTCTGTTACAATCGACTTGTGTAAAGTTTCGTGCGAATTTCAGTCTGTATTATCGGAAATGCTAGTTGCGGGCTTTAGCTGCCTCCTGCGATAACTGGCTGATCGGTAAGATTGCATGCGATATAAATTTGGCGCTATGCTTCAAAATTTTGGGTATAACTAGTGACATGGGATGCCAACCATACAAATATGTGTACTTTTTTGCTGTTTTCGTTGCAAAAACATCAAATTTGTTAGCATCATCGCTGTAATCGCTCGAAATCACTTGTAAGATAACTTTAAATTGTATGTTTAAATCTAAATTAATGTCAGTAATTCGTGAAGAGTATTCTGGGTTGGCAAAAACTCTTCTTGATGTGTTGCCGTAATTGGTATTCCCAAATCCCAACTTGAGAATATCATCCATCGCTTAGCTCTTTAAATGCTTTAAATTGCCATCCTGGTTTCTGTATGGGTTCTGCTGACCAGTAAGCAATAAAATATGTCAGCAATTCTCAATTTATGCAAAAAAAATCTTTTTTGAAGCTAGAAAGTACGACTTAAATTTTTTTTTTCGTCATCTGGACATTTAGTCATTTCTACTTATTTTTCATCCAGAAAAATAATAAAAACGACTTGTTTGAAATAATAAACACTTTTTACGAATAAATTTTCATTTGATGTCTCACGTGAAGACCTCGTCATTTTTTGGTAAATACGAGCTCTTCATTTCTTTTGGAGTTTAGTTTAATAAGTGAGATTTTGTAACGAGCATAGTAACTTTTTTTTAGAAGACAAATCAATGAGTTTCATATAAGTAATCGCACAAAAAACAAGTTGATTTTTAAAAAAATACATAATGTTTATAAAAGTAGTGAATCAAAATGAAGGGACAGGTGTAAGATAACCGCCACGAATAAATCAGAGATTGGATAGGTCTCTTGGATCTACTGTTCTGTGACCTGACGAGCTGCGCGTATGTTATTGCGCAAATGAGGATGAAAAGAGGGTCTTGGAGTGATGTAGAGGGGTAGAGAAGAGAGGAGGATAAAAAAAACTTTAAAAGTAAAAAAAAAAAAAATGTAAAATAAATTATTATTGCGACATACCTAGATACTATTAAAAAATCCTTCAGATTAATAATATTTGAACATGTTTTTTTTTAATCTTCAAAAATTTTTTTTTTCAAAACTTTGTGGAATTTTAGCGAGCCAAAGACATATTAAAAAAAATATTAGTGGTTTTCTTTTTTTGAGACTTATTACGTTTCTGAATTCGAAAGTTGATAATAATGACACCCTAATTAATGTACGAGTATGTACGTAAATCTAGCAATAGTAAAGCATTGCCGGGTTCAGCTCGTTCAATATAAAACTTAATCATCCTCGCGAAGCACTTCCCTGATATAAATATGGAAAATTAAATCGTTAATTATTATCGATAATGAAGAAAAGATTTTATCAGTAAATACGTGCGAATTTTCTGAAATATTTACGTCGGTGAACCTACAGAATTATTATAATTATTTACGTCGCTGATTTAAGTCACATAGACTGAGTAATCTAAATCTAACAAGAGATTAATAGATAATGTTATAATAATAATATATGTTCATACAGCGAAACCATAGAATTAAATTAAATTACTAAACAAGTGGTATAAATAAAAACGTCCCTTCTAAGAGCTTCATTGATGGTCCAGTCAGCCATAAAAATAATACAGCTTAGTCGGAAAATCGAATATATATTGTGAATAATTTGATTTAAAAATAAAGTTTATAATATTAGTTTCATTAATTTTATGAAAACATCCCTTCTTAAACTATTTCATTCAGTCGTCGCGAAAAAGCTTTAAATTGATTTTGAAGTTGGAATTCCAGTGTCAACTGATTGAAACATTGTGAATTCAATACTTTCGGTTTGTTCAGTGATATACTTACAGAAATTCAAAATGGTTGTGGAAAATGGGAAAATGGCGGAGAAGCTAAAGTTCGGTATGGATTCGAAACCTGAAACATGTGCCACAGACGTTTTCTGGAGAATCGTCAACACTGTAAACCACTCAATAGTTGCGTTAGTAACTTTTTACACGTGTTGGCTGGTTTTCTCTGGACCACGTTTGGGCTTATTTGAACTTCATATCGCGCTGACAACAACAGGGGTATAATAATTATTATTTTTTGTCTACATACTTATATTTAACAAAAACAACTAATATTAAATGAGGAACACACAAATAAAATGTTAACACTTTGAGTACCGGCCGAATACACATAGAATTTACCGTGTGCCCGGCCCATTTTTTTTGAAATTTCATGCTTTGTGAAGGGTTTCTTAAAAGTGTCATTATTATGAAATAACCGGGTAAAATCAATTGAAACTTCTCAGATTCATTTGAAACAATTTAATAAGTCATTTTTGTGTGATGGTTTTGCCAACATTGGCCTTTACGAAGAGCCACATTGCAATGTTTGCACATATACAGAGTCTCACTCCTTTTTTTGTGCTTTGTATCCCGGAGCCGGGTAAATACGTGATTATAATAACCATGAGTTGTGTCCCGGTCCCGTGTTTTCACGTAGTTTACCAGCAGCGAAAAATAATTCGCGCATAAAAATCACTCGATGTCAATAAAATGCACTTTATTAGACGGCTGGTAAATCACGTGAAAACACGGGACCAGGACACAACGCGTGGTTATATAATCACGTGTTACACGGCTACAAAATAAGAAGATTACAAGGGTTGGGACATGTGCACAGAATGAATGATAACCGCACCCCAAAAAAGATTATTTATACCACTCCGGAAGGCAGACGAAGCAGAGGCAGACCAAAATTAAGATGGCTGGATAATGTGGAAAGTGACACAAGAGCTATTGGCCTGACGAACTGGAGAAGAGCCGCGGGGTGCAGGGACGAATGGAGACAAATTCTGGAGGGGGCCAGGGCCCACAACGGGCTGTAGCGCCACTGATGATGATGTTACACGGCTCCGGGATATAAAGTGATAATAATACTTTTTTTTTTAAATATATCAACAACGCAACATAACTTTATTGAGTTATAATCATCATGCGTGTGGAGTCCGCAATATCAAAATCATATAAATTCAATAAAATCTGTTTGAAAAAAGTTCTTAAAGTACCTTTTGTATAAGTTCCAAATTTATAACCCACGTTCAAATTTAAATTACGAGCAACTTCTAACTCCATTTCATTTTAATTATCTGATAAAACGCCGCTTAGTTTTCCATATAAAATATTAAACTATAAAGTAAATACTAACCTCCTAAATAAAATACAAATGAATACGGGATTGAAAACATTCAGATCGGGAAATATTTAAACTGCCTTTGTTTTCAAATAATGCTACATACCGCACCGTCGGAAATATAATATATACTGCTAAAACAATCAAATTGACATTTTTCATAATACTCTCAGCTTTTGCGAATAATCTCTTAGGAATAAAACTTATTTAATAAGTACACACGTACAACTTATTTTTTATTGCATTGTATCCTGTATATATTTTTTAAAAACATATTTAAAAATATGTATTACGTCTTAATATATAAATCTATTTTGTGTAATTCTATAATTGAAGATATACAGGGTGTTCTTTAAACCATTTCACATTCGAAACCACGATGATCAGTAGGACAAGAAAACTTAGCATATTTGAAAAAATATTTGGAACAACGAAAATTAAAAAAAAAAAAAATATTAAAAAAACAAATGGTTGCTTACTTTTGCAAGGGAGAAGTGAGGGAAGCTCGGTTGTCGGTGTATCAGAATCCCCCCTCCCCCCTTCGTTTCTCCCCTGCAGAAGTAAGCAACCATTTGTTTTTTTTTTTTAAATTTTTATTCGTTCAAAAAAAATATTTTAATGTGCCAATATGTCTTCTTGCTCATACTGATCATCGTGGTTTCGGATGTGACAGGGTTTAATGAACACATGTATATGCATGTAAAATTGTATCGACAAATGTTTTCAAATTGTATGATCTACAAGTCGATCGCGAGTGCTTTTTGAGTCGATCAAATATCCGTGCACATTGTACGGAAAACTAATATCTATGCAACAATATTTTGATTTTGTCCAAATTCCTGCAAATTCTTAACTTCACAAACATTAACAGATGAAAGGATCGAAGGAATATAGATGTTCAAATATGGGCAGAATGGTGAAAGTTACACAGTGTGTAAAGTGGCCACTTAATCAAGTAATCTAAATATTATGCTATCCCATTGAATCATGTATAAATTTATTGTATTTTCGCATGTGCATATATATTGTGTATGTATGTGTGTATATATATATGTATATATATGTATGTGTATATGTATGTATATGTGTGTATATATGTATGTATATGTATATATGTAGTATGTATGCTATATATTTTTATATTTAATTGTATTTTTACATTTAATGTAAACTGTACTATTTTTTTTCTTTTCTTTTCTTTTGGGCTATAACTGTTTTTCTATTTCTTCAATATTATTTTTATTTATAGGAAACATATTCGAAAACCATATTTGCCGCAACAAATCGGTTTCTTAGAACAGGCATTTGCCCATATAGGAACCGATTGCAACATTAGGCATACTAATATTTCTGGCTTGCCGACCCTTCATATACTGAGCCTATTCCTAGTACAAGCAGAATTTGCCAGAGTGTTTTTTGTGCCATTTTTGTAACAATGTATGTATAAACTAATAAATAAAAAATAAATAAATAAACTTAAACCAGCCAATGACAGGTCATACGCCCTGTAGATGTCTGGACTTCCAGATTGCCTTCTCTAAAAAGTTCTTCATCTCTGTTGTAATCTGTTAATATATATGCCACGATACACCCTACCTAGACGAAAACCCTGCATCACACATACTTGCAGCCTCTCAGATTCGATCAATCGTTGTCTAATATTATTGATGCAGATCGCCAGCAGTTCAAGTTTGAGCACCCCTGGTGCATGGTGTCTATCAAGCTACATAATGCATTTTAAGTGTCAATTTTAAATCTGACTAAATGATATTTGTGTAAATGACGTGGACGCTAACGAGTTGGACTAGTCAGTAGTGTTGCCGGTGAAATGCAACAGGGTATTCGCAGCATTTAATAGAATCACACCCTCCAGCAAGATGTGACTCACTGCGACCCTACTTACGGTTAAAACCCCGTACAAATATTATTTAATTAAATTGGTTTATAATATTTATCATTGCAGTATCAACTGCTGATGGCAGAGACAATTATGAGCCTCGCCGGGGAAAACTCTTGGACTTCAATTATAATGGACAAGTCGACCAAAAAGACTGTCCATTGGGTATTGGGATGCATAGGATCCATTATGGCTATCGTAGGAACATCTCTCATCATATATTTCAAGTCGAAACATCTCACCAGTCCCCATGGAATTTTAGGTAAATAATTAAATGATTGTTACAAATCTTTAGGTGAGGAAAGAGCGTTCTAATCTCATATGCAGAGAATAACTTGAAAGTGAGGACAGAAAAATGCACTTACTTCACCTTGAGTTTCGTCTCTAAATACAGGCACGAGTACCTATAAATGTTATTTTTCCAGATTTCTAAATTGTATAATTTTATTTATTTTATTTTATTTATTTTCTTTCTGTTGACGCCCATGGGGCTTTTACATTATACATACTATATAATAAGAAAAAGTTACACATTAAACATAATTAACATTTTTTCAAATGTAAAAATTTAAAAAAAATATTTTTAAAATTTAAAAATAAAGTTACATAGTTAACATAATACACTATTAAGACATAATACATACATTATATTTTGTTTATAATATAAGGCATAGTAGGATTCAAATAAAACATAATTATCATTATTTAATTTTTTTTACACCGGTAAACTAAACTTTAAAGTGAAGTTATCCAAAATGTTGAAAACTGAAAAGGGTTTTATAAACTAAAAATATAAAACATAACACGGGCTAATTTTTAACCATACATAAATACGATCGAAGATTTATTGACTAGACTCCGTCGTGTCGGTCGCCTGTAGTACTTTGGTCTTGAATATGCTCAATGAGTAACAAAATATATCAACATCGCCATATTCATTACCAAGGCGATGGAGTCTAGCTATTTTGTAAGTTCTTATGCCTGCTTCTTTCAATATGCCAGTGTCAAAATTCATTTTGTTCTTGGCAATATTTCCTCTTTACCCTCGGGTCAGTTTCTGTTTATTTCTTAAGAATACATAAAAATAACTTTTTTATTCGTAGCCTATTCCGTTTCAATTTTAGCGCTGCAGAACAGCGTTTATTTGGTACTTTAGAACATATTATAATTAGTTACCCACTATGTCTTCAGAATTTTCAGTAGGGCACAATTTTTTAGGACAAGTTTTTTTTACACACTTTTATTTATGTAATATTTATTTATTTATATTCATGTACAGATAGATTTTATCAAAATAGCAGAAAAGCGGCATTTGGACTAACTTTTTAATAACTATCCGATTGTTGACCAACCTAAGGTCGTCATCATTCCATGTCCGCTCCCGAGTTGGAGCATATGGTGTTTACAAATATCCTCCAGGCATCTCTGTCGGCTGCCAGCTCCTGTGCA
>NW_028280043.1:0-35187 GCF_059751315.1 Micrasema longulum | reverse complement strand
TATTCTCTTTTTTTTTAAAAAGAAGATAATTCTGATTGTAATACTCAATTTAAAACAATATCTTATTGACTTTTAGACTGACCTTTGGTACAGCCTTAATTGCAAAAATTGTTTTGAAAAGGCTGGTCCGAAGGTCACGAAAAAGTCAATAAGATATTGTTTTAAATTAAATATTAAAACCAGAATTATCTTCTTTTAAAAAAAAAGATAATACAATTCTTTAAAAAAAGGCTTCAACTAAAGTATTTAAATAATTTTTTAAAATATTTTTTTAACAGAAATACCTGTAAAACATATAGTTTTTATCTAATTTATGTTTTTTTTATTATTGCCCGATTAAAAAAAAACATTCGTTGTAAAATGGCAAAATCGTATGATTTCACAATTTTGCGTTCGTTTTTCCCGACTACAGCCTTAAATCTGGAGGTCAAAATATGTCAAAATCAGACAGAACCGAGGGGTGTGTATGACAAGATGTATGAATGTGTATGAAGCTAGGAATATATTTTAAAATATTACTTAAATTCTAAACTTCATTGTCAAATAAAAATTTTAAATATAAAAATGTAAATAGGGGCTAGATTTCTTATTGTCCATGCGCTCTGTAGCTGCAAGACGTTCTGTTATCTAGCTCATATATATCATAATTGTTATATATCATAATTGGAGACGAGGAACTAGAATCCCAACCGTCCATGCGCTCTGTAGCTGCAAGACGTGTTGGGATATTTATTTATTGTACAGCGCCCTTGAGGTGATTTTCACAAAAATGGCGCTATATATATTATCCAAACATTATTATTATTATTATATGCCAGGATATTTAAGCCAGGATAGTAAGCTAGGATAGATATGTTTGTTTACTATAAATATGTATGTAGAACTCTTGGTTTCCCAAATAAAATAAAAAAATAGACGTGTGTGGCGGTCCATTATCTCTGCCTACCCCTACGGGGAAACGGCGTGATGGTAGTAGTAGTAGTTGGTGGTAATTCTTTAATAAAAAATATAAATGTTCATGGAAGCAGAGAGAGAGGGGAGGAAAGTAGAGTTGGAGCTATACAATGTCTTCTCCCTTTTATGTACCTTTTTTTTAATATATGTTTTTCCCTTCTCCTTTTTTGCATTCATAATAAATTAATGAGAAATCTGTGATTGGTCTTACTTTTTAAAATTGTTTTCTTGTACCATAATTTTGTTAAAAAGATTGTATGATATCCAAAAGAATTTTTTCAGATATTAGAAAAACTAATGACTCCTGAAAAGTTAGGTTTTTGGAGAAACAGTTGTTTACCTCTTGCATAATTCTGCAGTAAAGGATTTTTTTTTGCTGATTACCAATTATGTTGTACTTGACATGGTTTTTTTTTTAATTTGAAAATTTATTTACAAACCAATAATACAAAAATGAAATAAACATTTTTCATTCATACTCTGTTGTTCAAAATAATATTTTTTACATCTTTTGAAAGGTTTGTCTTTTGAGAAGAGTCTTTTGTTTAGTTTTGTCTGGTAGTTTATTTATTATATAAATAAAACACGAGTGATACTTTAATCCACAAATTTGGAATATCCAGTGACCTTGTTTCATCGCTTTTGCGACATCTTCGAGACTAGTATCTTTATTAAAGAGTTAAGAAAAAAAAGAATTAACTCTTTAATAAAGATACCAGCTCGAAGATGTCGCGAAAGCGATGAAACCGGTCACTGGATATTCCAAATTTGTGGATTAAAGTATCACTCGTGTTTTATTTATGTAATAAATTACAATAAACTTCCATCAAGAATTTTCACTTACAAACTTAAATGGTAGTTTATTGTATAATAATGTATCACTGTGGCTAAAAATTAATAAATTAAAATTAAATGTTACCAAACTAAATATATGAATATAGGACACAAAAAAATAGAAATTACACCATCAATTGTAATAGAAAATGAAAAACTTAATGAAGTCACTGAAATTAAATATTTAGGTGTAATGTTGGATTCAAAACTTACATTTCACCAAAACGCTAAGATGGTAATAAATAAGATTGCAAAAAAAATATAAATTTTGAGAAGGATCAGAAGATTTATTGATAAGGACTCTTGCAAAACTATTTACAAAGCAATTATTGAACCACACGTTAACTACTGTAGTAGCATTTTATTTTTATCAAACAAAGAAAACATAGATAAACTAACTGTATTACAAAATAAAGCCTTTAGAATCATTTTGAAAAAAAACAGATACACGAGGGTAAAGTCGATGGTAAATGAAATGAAATTATTAACATATAAACAAAGAATATTTTACAATACAATGATATTTGTTCATAAAATTATAAACTCTAATAAAAAAACAGAATTTTGGAAAAAAATTGATCGGAACCAGCATGAACTCGATCACAATACTAGAGAAAAGAACAAAATTAGACTTCCATTTAGGAAAAAGGCAAAGTCACAAAATTCAATTTTATTTAAAGCAATTAAAAAGTATTACGAAATGGAAAAAAATATTTATGAAGAAAAAAACATATCAAAATTTAAAATAATGGTCAAGACATATGTGATAAACAATTTATAAATTAAATATATTTGCAATGTTATTATTAGAACACACATAACAATATGTATGATATGTGTGCCCTACTTTAAGATTTAAATAAAAATAAAATAAATAATTTCGGTCCCCGGTTCATTAGTCTTGATTGTCCTTGTCTTGTTTTAGAAAGTTGTACATGCTTTTTGTCTGATATTCTCGTATTTTGTCCATGTATGTTGACTACAATTAACTACTAAATTGACTACAAAATTGCAATTGAAAAATGTCAATTTATTACCTGAATTCGGGACATATAAATGCACTCCCGGCGTACGCCGCATCTATATGCAACCACAGGCCTTCCGCCTTACAGATGGGCCCCAACTCCTGAAGATTGTCGAATGAGCAGGCACCTGTAGTTCCGAGCGAAGCGCACAACTAAAATTAACAAATACGGCAACGTTTTAAGTATGTCCAAATGTTTGAAGACAGGCTGGATTTCCCCTAGGGCGTAATTGATATTTCAATTCGGTGCGAAATAGAAAGAAAGCAACTTGAAGAAGGGATTTTTTAAAGTTATTGTCTTAACTTTTGTACATAATATACTTATTCTTATATATATACTTACCAAATAATATACTTACTGTCAACTAATTTTTATTATTTGTTTTTAACAATAATTTGTAAATACCATTTTTTTTATACAAATAAGTAAATGTAAATGTATATATTTTTTTGTTTAAATTTGTTACAAGTTATTTACAATTTCCTTTTTAATTTAATTACTTTTCTGATATCCATATATATATTTTTTCCTTTTTTACTATGCAAAGTTTCACTTTTTATTTTGCATAGAAGTATGTTTTTTATTGTTTCTACATGTATACAAAAAGCGTTGTTTATCTTTTAAATTTTTACTTACTATGTTTGTTCTTACCTGTATATTTTTTGTAAATGCCCATTGGGCGTATTATTTAAATTAAATTAAATAAATAATGTTAATTGTACATTGGCGAGCTTATTGCTAAATGGCAATTTTAGTCTAAATTTCAAGGGGCGTAATCTGCGTGTTGAAAAGCAGTTATATTTTGGGCGTATTTTTATCACAATAAAGAACTTGAGCCCTACGGGAAATTGGATACGAAAAATGTTTTCTTGCGCGCGGTAAAAATTAGAGCATTCAATTGTACCGCAAAGTTTCTTGAAAATATACAAAAAAATAGTCAAAAATATTTTAATAAAAACGCGCTATTTTGAACGACGTCACTAGTTCATATGAACCAACTAATGATATGAGAGCTGTGAAGGATATCCGGTTCGCTGAGCGTAAACGAACCAATTGGAAGAACTGACAGAGAAGAACCTCAAGCCGAGAGTTATTTCAGAAATACAAAAGTTCATTAAAAAAAAAAAATTTTTTTTGGCTTAGTTTATTAGTTTAATAGTATATTGCAAAACAAATAAGTATAAAAAAATACACTGAACTTACTTATTACCTCAGTAAACCATTGTTTATACGTAATGTTTATTTACTATATTTTTTTAGCAGTGCGGTTTTAAAAGAATGGCGTTTTTAAGTAGCAAAATCATATGATGTTCTTACTTTTTATTAGACTACAGCCATTTAATATGAAATATATGATACTTTAATTTTAATATGTACGTATTTTTATACTGAAAGTAATCTCTCCTTGACATAATTGGTTGTTTCAAGAGAGGATTGTAATCCTCTGAGCAAATTCTTTATTCCATACAAATTGGTCCCACAGGGATGTCGACATTTTGTTATTTATAGCTAGGATCGAAATAAGACAAAAAAAGAGGAGAGCTGGGTTGATTAGCCCCACATTTAATGGTTTTCTTATTTGATGTATTAAAAAAATTAAACAAAAAACAATTATGACTGTTATTGTTAAGATATTTATTTATTTTGACCATTAACGCCCAAAATGCATTTACAAAAAATAAAAATGAAATACATGCTAACATACTAAATAATAAACAAAATATACAGAAAAAAAATGTGAAATTGGTTAAAAAGGAAACGATAAAAAGTTTTACAAAGTAAAAAAAAAAACAATAATAACAAAGGTATGCAAGAAAAAACATTAAGCATATAAACAAAAAATGCAAAGATATAAGCTTATGAAATAAATTCTGTAAGGCAAACAATAAATAAAGTGTTACGGTAAGCAAGAAAGACATTTTTAAGTTAAATTAATAAACAAGCAAGCATATATTATCACGAAAAAATAAGAAATAAAAATATGTATCTATGAAATGCGTAGTTGCCAATACTACAGCGCAATTTGATATAATAGTAAAAAATAAAAAACAAGTAAAAGGTAATAAAAATAATCAAGTAAGTATTTTTTTTAATTTATGAAATTAAATTGTCAATAATAGTTTGACGAGATATATAAATATCAGGCGCGTGCGGTAAATATTATCAGGAAAGACGCTGTCAAATAATAATCATGTCCTTACTTTTGGTAGGCATGATAATCTAACGAAAATCAATATAGAATCACTTTTATAAAGTGCGCATGGAGTATTATTACATATAACGTATATATTATTACGAAAATAATGCTATGTAAGTTTTCTATAAGTGATAAAAATACAAATGTTCATTTCCTTCACACATGCAGCAAAGGACAAAAATTAGATAAACTTGAAATTTTAGAAATAACCCGCTTAACGAATTGCCCCTTTAAAATAATATTAAACGATCGGGTAACACACGTTCATTTCCATTAAAATACAAACAATGAAACTAATCGATGAGAATCATCTGCCGGGAATTTCGCTTTCAGAAAATCACTTATTACCTCGGGCCCGCAGGACATAGCTGTCGATGGAACTACCAACCAGCGGCCCCTATTATAGTTTTAATTAAATTTAAATGCACATAATTACATATACACCAGTTTTTATTATATACATTCAAACAAAACTTATATTCTTATAATTGTTATTACCTTTTACTTAAATGATTTTAATTTTTAAAAAAATATTTCCATAATTATATGAAATCATGATTTATATTTATTTTATTTTTATTATCATAATTTTCTATAGGTATGTTTATGCCATGTGTTAATAGAGCCGTTTTTTATTTACGTTACACGAGCTGGATGCTCTTATCTCCCATAATTCTTGTAGAAAAATATGACAACATTATGAACCTTAATGCGCGTGTGCAGAAATTAGATAATTTGTAATAGGACTGGACGCAAAATGAAGAGTAGTATCCAGATTTCAGCGTATCTAACAAATACTGTCGAGGTCAAGGTACCTTGAAATTCAGAACGTTGATATAGAAAATACACATACTTAGGTAGGAATGAATGCGATAATTTTAGAAATGTTTGTAGATTTGTTTTCATATTTATAATTTTTAATAATAAAATAAAGATTTTTATTTTCAAATAATATATTTAAGGGATGCGCCGCATGCACAGTATGTATGGGCGGAACGCGCCTGAAATATATTTTTATTTTTTTATTTTATTTATATATCATATAACACAAAGTATAATACATTGAATTACATTCCCAAAAGTTACAATAACTCAATTCGGGACATAAATAATATTAACATTTTGAAAATAACACATATTGAGAACAACAAAGAAACAAAGCAAGTTTAGCACCTTTATAACTAAATACACAACAACAATATATACGCCGAAAACCTTTTCCTACACAAGCAGAATAAATATATAAAACGCTTTAAGAATATTAAAAAAAGGAGTGAATCCACTAAGGGAGATAAAGTCATTAACATCACATGCCATGCAGATGATGCTGTCATAGTGATGATGAGAACATATCCATCTCAGTTAGTAAACATCTGGATGCCTAAGAAATGTCTTATAGTACAATGAACACATGATTATTGGAAACATAATTCGGATATCCAAAACGTGTGTCAGACCAAGTAATGGTGTATACAACAGAGGCGAGGATAGATAGAGAGAAAATAAAAAAATACGAAAAACCAAGTAGAAAAACCAAATAGAAAAACCAAATGACTGCTCAGAACGTCAGAGATGAAAGTACTAAAGACGCTCGCAGGGAAACCCAAAAGAGGCAGAATCTTGAGTCAAGAAGTTAGACGGATTTGCGATACCTATTGCATAGTCAATAGATTATGGAGAGATTACGTCCGTAATTCCATTTATCGAAAGCTTTAAAATCCCCTTGACCATTGCTCACGAAATCCCAGCCGTTTGCCGTCTGCCCTGAAGACCACTAAGGAGAGGGAAAAACAGCTGAAACTCAAAGTCTCAGGAGTTAGCTTTAAGCTGATACCAAATTAATCGATCTTAACCGAGAAGAAGAGGAAGATTAAACTTTCAGAAATAATTTTCACTCAGATCTTCCGGTTTTTTTTTTATCATCATGATGATTTCCTTTTCACACCTAATGGTGCATAAGGCACTGCATTAGTACACCAATCGTAGCGTACCTTGATTATTTTTGTTAAATGAAGGTAAGATGATCAATCTAACGCTTTAAATACCTGTCCAGGGACTATGAAATATTCTAGTGTAAAAACACTCTTTTCAATAAAAACTTCATATCAATCATGTCGACAATCGAACCAGAGACCTCTTGCATTGTAAGCAAACGCGTTACAGGGGGGTTCGAACCACGAACCTTTGATTCGTGAGTTGGAGACATTAACCACTGGACCAAAACCCGATTAAATATCTAATTTTTCTTCCCGATTTGTGGAAATACCTTTAATGAATGAATGATTGATATTTCTGTGTCCAGATTCATGAAGAATACATTTCCTGGACGAGTGTTTTCGGTATGATGGTTGCTCTCAGGTAAAAATTGAAAAAATCAACTAAAGACAAGTCCGTCTTGCTGCGCAGTAGTTGGTGCGTTCGCCTACCACATACCTGTATTCTTTATCCACCCGGATACAGACTAAAAATGTGATAAGAGATGTATCACGTATGTTAATAATTTACTTGTTGAAAAAATACCGTGTAGCCATTTTACCCCAATGTCCTTTTTTCTCAAAGGAAAACTGCTTCTGTAATTAACAAGAAAGCACCATCTGTGGCGGAGCAGACAAAGCTTTTTGCTTTGATTGTCAAATTAATTGTCTCTCATACCCAATCACGTACTGCGCACAAATGTCTAACTTGAAACTCAATACTCAACAAGAGACATACGGCATTAAACCTCCGAAAAAAGCCTGCTTATTTTAAACGTTTGTGATATGGAACTCGAACCTTGGAACCTGAGTAATGTTTCACCCTTAAATCCATCATACCATCCTGCCGTTTCCCCATCGACCAATTAATGTATAGACGCGCCCTGAGCCCACAAAGAAGGGAAGAGACCATTTTGGAGACTGCTGCAAGATATTACATAGATTTAATTAAGCGTGTTGTCCAGATATTTAATTAATTTTTATTTTTAGTATTCTTTAATAATATGCATGCTTCCACTTTCCATTATGTTGTATCCCAACTCAACACAGGGCGCTTGGCCTCATAAATTGGCCCATTTATTATTGATGAACAACATGGGTTCAGGAAAGGCCGCTCGGTTGAAACCAATCTAATGGTTTTTACAAACTACGTTGCGGAAGCTCTGGATGCAGGACATCAGGTAGACTATTCATAGAATGACTTCGCCAAGGCCTTTGATACTGTCGACCATGATGTCTTATTAAATAAGCTGTATGAGATCGGTTTCTCGGATTGTATGTTCAAATTAATAGCGAGCTACCTCCAAAACAGAAACCAATACGTCTCCTACGGTCTATTCGCGTCAGAGTTTTTCCATACTTTCTCGGGTGTCCCGCAAGGCTCTAACCTGGGTCCATTGCTGCTCTCAATTTTCATTAATAATATTAAAAATGTAATTTTGAACTCGCGTTTTCTGTTGTTTGCGGATGACTTAAAACTATTCTTAAAGGTGACAACTTCTGACGATTTTTGTCATCTCCAAGCGGATATATCTAATATATCTGAATGGGGAAGGCGAAACAAACTTAGGTTTAATGTTTCTAAGTGTTCGGTCACGTCCTTCACTAGGGCCCAAAAAGCTCCTTTTTTTCGCTACAAAATGAATGACCAGAATCTGATACGAACATCGAATGTTAAGGATCTGGGCGTTAGATTTGTGATCACTCTGACATTTCATGATTACATAGAGACAATCAGTGGTAATGCATTGAAGATGTTAGGATTTGTTCGGCGTACTGCCAGGGTTTTCAAAAATACCCGCGTACTGAGAACTCTTTACAACTCCTCGGTGAGAAGTAGACTCGAGAGTGGCTCGGTGATTTGGGGGCCATGGTGATTTGGCATAAGTAACTGAATAATAAAAAAAATTATTTGACATATGTCATTAAAACAAAATGGCCGCCCACACCAATTAAAAACTCTTTATATCCACGGTTTTTCAGGGCCAGACCGCAAAATCTCAGAGGAATATTCCCCGTGGGAAGTTTTTTTCCAAAAAGTCATTTAAAAAAAAAATAAGATCTCAAAATGGAGTAAATCTTTAATTTCTCGGACAAGTATCCCTTTCGCAAACTCCTACCCCTCCCCAACAAAAAAAAATGCGATAGAAACGTATTTGACTAGCGAAGTAATACGCACCAGACGCGGACTATTAAGCGGCTGGGTAGGAGAGGGGCATGGGTTTGCGAAGGGACTGCTTGTCCGAGAAATTAAGTGTTTACTACCTTTTGACATTATTCTTTTTTTTTAAATGACTTTTTGAAAAATTTAATAAGGATTTTTTTTCAACCTTACAATGAGGAAAGTTACTCTGAAGTTTTGCGGTCTGGCCCTAAAAAATCGTGTTTATCTTCTGATATATTTCTCAGTCATTCCATCCCTAGTAAATACACTTTCAAGATTTTCAACCTGTTACCTAAAAGAAAAACGTGTCCCTAACTTTATGAGGGCGAGAGCCCCATATTAAGTTGGGATACAACAAAATAGAAAGTGAAAGCATGCATATTATTAAAGAATACTACAAAAAAAACTATCAAATAAACATGTGAACAACACGCTTAATAGTACTATATTTAAATCTATGTAATATCTCGCCGCAGTCTCCTGCAATGTAACTCCACTGCGTTCACAACCATCTCACATTTAGTCACACTTCGTCGGTAAACAAGATTTTTGGTACTTTAAATTAGCTTAGATAATTTTTTCAAAAAGTTTCATAAATAATGTGTTTCTATTCCAGGTAGTGAAATTTGCACTCACCCAAAAAGGGATGAGTCCCTTTGCTCTATCCTTCTGCAACGCTTCGATCACTTTGTCTCCCCTCATACTCAGGTTCTCGTCTGCCTCTATGTACCGCATCCTCACAAGTCCTGCAAAAAATTTTTACACTTTCTCTTATTTTTTTTAAAGGAAGAAATTGTATTTATTGTTCTTCAAATGGACATTGTCACACCCGATTTGGAAAGCAAAATTTGTATAACTATGCTAAATGTTAATAAAAAAATATTTATCCTTGACTTAATGAATGTCCGCTAATTCAGCAACACATCTATACAGAAATTTTATACAAGAGAGAGCAAGAAGATAGAAGTCATAATAAGGAACAGAGACGCTGTTCTACGGCGGGTGTTGTCTAAAACAGATTCAGTCTTCTGTGGGTTGATGACAGTGATGGGGGACGCACGCACGTAACATAAGCGGCAAATTTATGATTTTTAATTTATTTTGCTATAACAAGGCCGAATTGTATGTTTTTTTGCATAAATTATGGAAAAGAAATTACGAAACAGTATTGTTTAACAGTGTTGTTTACAGTGTTTTGAGTTCGTCCAAATGTTTGTAGATAAAAAACTGGATTTCACCCACTCGGGAGTCATAAAGATTGACAAATCACAACAGGGATGGAGAATACCTTAAATAAGTGAATATGGTAGGCATTTACAGGGATTATGACCTGTCATTGGCTGGTTTAAGTAGTCACTTTACCCACTATGTAACATTCACCATTTTGCCTATGTTTGAACTTTCATATTTCTTCAAGTCTTCTATTTGTTATTAGTCATAAGCCCTGTAAATGCCTAGACTTCCATATTTCCTTCTTTAAGCTATTCTCCATCCCTGTTGTAATTTGTTAATGATAATGTTTATGTTTAGAGACATTTGCAAGAGATACTCAGGGGCGATTTTGTGGCGTTAAAAATTTGAACGCCACAAAACGTATTACCGAGTGATAAAGAAGTACCGTATTTTAAGGACCCTCAAGCTAGGGTTTCCTAGGACAGCGGTGCCCGTATTTTAACGGCCGTAACGAACGGTGATGCGGTGGACAGCCGTCGTAACGGTGACTAGAGAGTGGTTTCCCAGGAAAACGGGTGTTGATAACACCGTTAAAAAATAAAACCACTATCAAGTCACCGTTACGACGGCTGTCCACTGCATCACCGTTCATTACGGCCGTAAAGATACGGGCACCGCTGTCCTAGGAAACCCTAGCTTAAGACGGACTTTTAACACTAAAAATTCAACCAAAATTGAGGTGCGTCTTATGGTCCGATGCGCCTTATCGTCCGCAAAATACCGTACCCCGAATGGTTAACGAGTTGGTTATTTACTAATGTGTGGCCCAGCAAGCCGCAACCCTTTCGCTTGATGACAGTTACCTTGTTTCTCCATTCAGTAATATTGTAAAAGCAAGCAAAATACCTATAAGCCCAGCCTTCTCAACTGAGGAATGTGCCTGGTCCGAGCAGTACGCTACCAGCCTCGCATTGACTTCAGCATCCTCAAGTTCCGGATTTACTTCTTGGAGCCTCTTGATTACCCTCGTTCTTCCAGCCAGGAGACAAACTAGAGTGGACTCGCTGGCTGTTGTCTGATAATAAAATAAAAACAATCTGAATATGCCCATTCATTGTTGAGAAAGATCTCGAAGCATCGTATTATTCTCGTGAGAAACTAAAATTAATATTTTTATTTCTTAAATTACAATTGACCAAAAATGCGACTAATATTGAATCATCATCATCATTATCAGCCACCCCCTGTCCAATGATGAACATAGGCCTCCCCTTTTAGTCTCCATATCTCCGTATTCTGAGCAAACCGCATCCAACTACTTCCCGCAACTCGTCTTATGTCATTAGACCACCTTGTCTGAGGTCTATCGACACTTCTTCTACCCGTTCTGGGTCACCATTTGAGAACTTTTTTGGTCCATCAAGAGTCAATGGTTCTGGCTATATGACCAGCCCAGCTGCATTTCTGGTTAGCAGCCCTATGGACTATGGACCATATCGGTGACCTTTTGTTCTCGCTTTAATCCATGTATTAGTTTTTCTTTCTCTCAACAAAATACCCAGCATTCTCCTTTCTATGGCTCTCTGTGTCACTGATTTTTTGTGTAAATTTTCACAGCCATATGTCAGTACAGGGAGAATACAAGCATCAAAAAGTTTCTTCTTTAAGTAATGTGAATACTTCGGAGATTTCAGGATATATGAGAGCTTACCAAATGCAGCCTATGCTAGACCTCGCCTTCATTCTATGTCTACCTCTTGGTTATCTTTCCCGAGCTTTATTTCGTGTCCCAGGTATATATAACTATCAACCTTTTCAATGATTTGTCCATTTTCTAAGATGTTACATGATTGGTTTGCATCACTCATTACTTTAGTTTTTGAAACATTTAGTTTTTTAACAATCTTGAATGAACAAGGTTCATACGAATATGTTTAATGATTTGACGTAGCAGATCAGAGATGCTGGGTCTATCGCTTTTTTCGTTGGATGGCGATGCTTTTCGTTAAAAACGAACATCCATATATGTTACTAGGGTGTCATCAAAAAGAGTCTCAATTGAAAACATTAAAAAAATATGTACATTGTATGTTAAGGAATTACTTGCAACTGTCTGGATAAATGCATTGCATCACAAAAATATGACGACACTATCCACTGGTTAGAACAGTTTCTAGCACGGCAAATAAATCATAAATTATTAAACTTTGCGTAAATTGTAAGAACACTAGTTGTAATTCTGACAGACATCAGAAGCATGAAAGTCTAAGGTGGTTGCTCAAAATTTGATACCAAAAACAGTGGACGATTGAAAGAGATTCAGCAGCTTCACTGGATCAAAAATGTTCAATCTTTAATAAAAGTAAATCTTAAACAGTTAAAAAGACAGTGCTTTAAAAGATGCAGCCTTAATTATAATGTTTTATACTGAAAATATTAATTCAGTATGAAATTGGGTGCTTTTTATACCTGGATAACACCACCTCCTGGACTGTCGCCCTTGAGTCGCAAAAAGTCTTCCGGAAGACCGATCATCTTTCCCAGCCAGTTCATGACTACTGTTTCCAGCTCCGTACAAGCTGGAGAAGAAGCCTGGAAGTGTATTGATTAACAAAATTAACGAATTGAAAAAAAAGACATTTGACGTGCTTGTGATTCATGCTTGATGTTTGGACTGCCAAAGGGGTCGTAATTTGGGACTCTATTTTAAAGTATTTTTACCATGAATTTAAAATATACCTATTTGTTTGTATAGTCAATACTCGTCGTATTAAAATAAATGTTGAATTCTTTCAATATTTATATGCTTCTGTGTTGAAGCATGTATTTTATTAAATAAAACTAACTTGTGAGTATTGAATACAGTACTAGAAAGACTGTTTATGTATTGGTCATCTGCTAATTTATTGATCTAGCTGACTAACAATCCATTTAGCGTCTTAATTTTGCAATTACCTACGTCACGAGGATTGCTAGTACTGAGGTTGGAATTTATATATCGTTCTTTATCAATCAGTATCAGAACGGAAAATATTATGTTTATGTATTTTATTGATTAGACTCGCAACCTATTTCTTTTTTTTAGTTACTGATTTTATTTTCTTAAGTTTTTCTTGAAAGCACTTGAAAATTTTAGGTTCAATGATCCGTAGCTACGCTGCGCTTCCCATAAATTGTTGACTGATGACCTTGTAACTTTTCGAACGCAGGTAGTTTTTGAATCAATTATTATCCATTATTGCACTGAAAACTTGATCATTAATTGTTTTTTTTTTAAATAACTAAACATCTCAAAGTTGATATGGAATTTACGATGGTTCCATTTTTAAAAACAACGCTTAGACTACCTCAAGGTGTGGTAGTAAACAATTGACAGCCATGCTGTCAATTGTTTACTACAGCTTGACAGCCAGCTTGATTTCCAAAAAGCTCAAAACATAATATTTACTGAAAATTTGGTTTTATAACAGCAATATTTTATCGTCTTTGGACTGGCATCTAAAGCGCAAGGCGTTACATCTTATGACTGTAATTCATGTACCTGTTTAGTATAAAACAGCATTTATTGATATAATTCCTGGCCGATTGTATTTGTTTACCATCCTTCCCCTGACCCATCCTTATGGTACCTACCTAACATCAAGGCAGAAGATTTGTGAAAATAGAACGCTTAAAAAAATTTGACATTACATCAAATTGCATGGAATTCTTGGAATCGTCGCACGACGTTGTGAAAGTTATCATAAATCGATAAATAATTCATAGTGAACTTTCATCATCTATTGCGCCAATATTAAGGAACATCCTCATCGCATCAATGGTAGATCCATTCCCGAGCTCCTTTCCTTTTTTCAAATACTCCAACTTTGTACAAAATTGAATAATATTCATTTTTAGATTATACGGTCAACTTTTTGTTAACAGTATCGATGCAATAAATTTTTACAGTATGAGCAATGAAATCATGATGGTATTGGAAAAAATGTTGTCCACTTTTTGCGGCTCTAGTATTTGCCTTAGATTCAGCATTAGACACTTTTCAAACTTGTTTTAAGCCACTTCACTAGTAAAAAATTTTCATTCTACCGAAAGCAATCACAACACTTACCCATGTGAATCCCAAACAATTGATGGCATCAGCTAACATATCTCCAAGCAGAGACGGGTAAGAGTTTAGGGCTGGAAAATACGCATGCATATGTGGGCTCTGCCAATGGGTAACCTAAAATTAAATCGCTTATCAAATACCATTCTATATAAAATTCTTGTTATTTAACGTTTTTCCAATTTCATGCAAAAAATATACATTTATTTATAAATCACACATACACATTTTTTAAAAATTTTTATTTATCGAAAAAAATTGTAGACAAAATAAAATAAATAATTACAACTGGTATGTACTCACATAACAAATAATAACGTTTCTACCTTTTTAATAGGGTAAAAACTCGGGTTTAGAGAGGGAGTTTGTTTTATATTAATTTTTATTTTTACGTATAGACTTATTTTCGGAATCTCTAAGTTCAGTCATATCACTCCACTACTTCGGGGACTACACTGGCTACGATTTCCACAGAGGGTCGAATACAAACTCTGTTGGCTTATGTATAAGTCACTGCACAACTTTGCTCCGGAATATCTAAGGGAACTATGCATTCCAGATGAACTAGCTGACAGGCGTCTCACGCTTAGATCAGCTACGTCTACGGCGAGAGGAAAGGTTATTATACCTCTACGCAAACAGCGCACTAAATTTAGTGAACGCGCATTTGCGGTCGCAGGCCCTATGGCATGGAATGCTCTCCCAGCAGTGGTGCGAGGCTGTGAAAGTGAAGTGATGTTTCGGAAAAAACTTAAAACCCACTTGTTCTCTAAATCATTTGAATAAATCTATATAATATTTAGATAGTTACTTAAATGTAAATAAAGAAGGGGCGTCTCTCACATTAGTGGGTAGATTATTCCACAATTGAGCGGCTACTACTGTGAAAGAGGAGGCAAGAAAATTGGAGCTATGACAGGGTATTAAAAGGGTTCTCTCGTTACTAGAACGAAGAGATAGTCCGGTTCTTCTCTCCACCAGGGGTGCACTTTACTCATGAATGCGATTTTCAAAAACGTATTAAATGTCACGATGAAATAACTTATATTTACATATAAGTTATTAATTTAAAAATACTTGGTACACTTCCACTTATTTATTTTGACCAATAATCTAATAGGCATCTTCAGACTGATGAATATTATACAGTGTAAGGATAATTTATATAAAACTAAATATTATCTTAAGTGTAGGTACATTTAAAATAAGTTGAAAAAGTTAATATTTAGTTTTATATAAATTATCCTTACACTGTATAATATTCATCAGTCTGAAGATGCCCATTAGAGGGTGAAAGCGCTAATTGGTCAAAATAAATAAGTGGAAATGTACCAAGTATTTTTTAACAATATTTTGAGTTTGTCCAAACTTTTGTAGACAAGGACTGGATTCAACTCCCTGGGGAGCTGTTTTTATTAACATATTACAACAGAGATGAAGAACATTTAAGAGAAGGTAATATAGAAGTCTAGGCATCTACAGGGCTTATGACCTGTAATTGGCTGGTTTAAGTGGCCACTTTACACACTGTGTAACATTCACCATTCTGCCCATATTTAAACATCTATATTCCTTCAATTATGATCAAGATACGCTGCGATCGGCGTACCAATACCATTGGGTGCAGTATGGAATGATGATGATGAACAGCTCCCTAGGGGGTCGAATCGAGTTCCAATCTAAAAAAATTGGACTATCTCAAAACATTGTTGATAACGTATTGTATCCAATAGAAAACGCTGATTTGCTTGTTGTAGTCGTTGATCAATATTTTACGTGAAATCGTTTTGCATGTGTATGTGCCGTCGACCAATGGACTATGCGTACCACAAATATGACTAGGTAAATATTTATACCCCTGGCATGATGACCCGGTCCACGTCAGCCATGATTTCTTCCCAGGGTTCTCCATCAGAAGGGGCGGACTCTGGCAGAAGGGCGTGCAGAAACCCTGGCCGTACATCGGGGAACACTCGCTTGGACGCTACAGAGTCCAGGTAGTCGGCTATGTAATCCACCATCTCCTTGCCTGCAACCAAACTCTATATTGACACATATTACAACAGACATGGGGAACAATACACTGTGAAACACAAATTTTTAAGTAGCTGAATACCAGCGGCGAGCGGTAATTTTTTTACAGGTGATACACAAAAAATGTTCATCAATTTGTATTTACATATAGGAGTAGACCTTTTCATATCCTATAATTATTGTTATGACTAAAAGATGTGTTGCTTTTAATTGTCAAATATCTCCTAATTCTTTATTTATATATTATTTGTACTTTTTATGTTTTGTAATTTATATTTGTTTAAATGTTATTATTATTAGTATTTACATTTTTAAAAAAAAATTATAAATGGGTTATTTTCTAAATTCTATTTGTGCTTCAATTTTTATTAATATCGGTATATTTTCCAAATCATATATATGTTTATTTTTTTAATTATTAATGGAATATTATCTAATTTATATTTATGCTTAAATTTTCAGAATTATCGGTATGTTTTCTAATTTTCTATTAATGTTTTATTTTCTAATTAATAATAGTATATTTACTAATTTTTATTTATGATTCCATTTTTATTATTACCTGTAAGTTTTCTTATTTATATTTATGCTGCGATTTTTATTATTATCGGTATGTTTTCTCATTATTTTTTTATTTGCATTTTTTTATTTTTTTATTATTACTATTACAAACACACCAGCCTTGATTTCTTTGATGACAAGTTGTCTTCTTTCAAACGATCACTTGATCAAATTCAATTATTAACACCCCTCTCCGGCTTCCACTCCCACAAAGTCTATTATATACCATATTACCCCAACACTTATGTATGGAAGTGAAACATGAAACTGGCAGAGGAAGGATGAAAGCCGAGTGAACAGGTTGGAATGCGATCTCTTAGACGAATGTGTGGGAAATCAATGTATGACAGGGTTCCGAATGATGAAATCAGGCGAGAGTGCAAATCTGAGTCAAGTATAATTGATAAGATTAAGAAAGGATCTCTGAGATGGTTTGGTCACGTAGAACGAATGGACGACGAGAGAATGGTAAAACAAGTATATATGGCAAAAAAGGAAGGCGTGGCATGATCAGATAAACCAAAATCTTAAGTCTGGTCATGTCAAAAGCAGACAGAACCGAAGGGCATGTATGACAATATGTATGAATGTGGAAGAGGCTAGGATTGTATGCCAGGATAGACGTGTGTGGCGGTCCATTTTCTCTGCCTACCCCTACGGAGAAATGGCGTGATGGTAGTAGTAGTAGTAGTAGAGTTTTTCTACTTTTTTAATAATATTTTTCTATGTATAAATGTGTCCTTAAAAATGCCCATTGGACGTATATATAAAAAATAAATAAAATAATATAAAAATTATTCATTTAAATTTTATAAGCATCATTTCATTTAATTATTTTTTTTTAAATGTAAAAAGAAGGTCCCTTCTAAACACGGGAATTTACTAGCGAGTCGGGACCTGAAACAATGAACTTCTGTACATTGCAAAACTGTGAAATAAGTCAATATACGTATCACTCCTCTTTTGTTTCTTAAATAAATTTCAATGAACAAATTTGAATGCATTATTTTAAAAAAATATTTTTATTTTAGCCCCAAAGAAATCGTTTATAATTTGATTAAAATTGTTTTTAAATAAACTTAATACTAAAATTCTTGAAGTGCAACAATTGAACCTTGTCACACTTAAAAACGATTGGAAACAGGCATCACAAAGAAGTTCTATTTGACAAATAAAGGAAAAAGGATTTCTTTTAAAGGAATGTGGTAGTAAAGGCTATCTATTTGAATTGGAACGAACAGAGTCCTTGCAGTCAACGGAAGTCTGTAATTCTGTGGAGTCATTATTTTTTATTTGTTTATAAAAAAAAACCTTAATTCCTTAGATTCATAAATTACAAACTTAATGTACCCACTGAAAATATTGATTATGATTTTTTACTGTGTTCACTAAATACATATTTACACTCTTTACAAAAGAAGAATTATAAATTATTTATTAAATTTAAATAGAACTAGCGGACCC
Organism: Micrasema longulum; assembly: GCF_059751315.1. NCBI lineage: Eukaryota > Metazoa > Arthropoda > Insecta > Trichoptera > Brachycentridae > Micrasema > Micrasema longulum. The sequence goes on along the minus strand of NW_028280043.1, from coordinate 16,703 downwards.
GACAAACGTTGTCCTGCCCGAAAATTGGCTTGCCTGTTTTTAGCTTGGATTAAAAAGAATAGATAAGTAGGTACTTGTTTATGATTAAATTCCAAAACTTAAAATTATTAATATTCAAATATTGAATTTAAGTTCGTACCTAGGTACTTTGGATAATTTTCGTAATATAATACCTCAAGGGCGCTTTACATACTGATTCTATTGTTAAATAAATTTAATTGAAGCGTTTAAATTTGTAATTTAATTAAAACAATTTATTTTGTTGCCACATGCTACGGATTTATTCAAATGATTTAGAGAACAAGTGGGTTTTAAGTTTTTTCCGAAACATCACTCGCACCTCTGCTGGGAGAGCATTCCATGCCGTAGGGCCTGCGACCGCAAATGCGCGTTCACTAAATTTAGTGCGCTGTTTGCGTAGAGGTATAATAACTTTTCCTCTCGCCGTAGACGTAGCTGATCTAAGCGTGAGACGTCTGTCAGCTAGTTCATCTGGAATGCATAGTTCCCTTAGATATTCCGGAGCAGAGTTGTGCAGTGACTTATACATAAGCCAACAGAGTTTGTATTCGACCCTCTGTGGAAAACGTAGCCAGTGTAGTTCCCGAAGTAGTGGAGTGATGTGACTGAACTTAGAGATTCCGAAAATAAGTCTCGCTGCGGCATTCAATACAGACTGTAAGCGAGTCATTTTATTCATTAGTAGACCTGCGTAGATACTATTACAATAATCGACTCTAGACACTACAAACGCATTTATTAATTAACAGGCGGCTTCAACTGGCAAATCCTTGCGTATGCATTTAATCTGTCTCAGCTGGTAAAAACAGGGGTTGGTATGGTTGAAAAAAGGCGAGTCATTTTGTTCATTGGTACCATTGTGTCTTTCTACTTTCCTTTATAATAATTTTCTATCTACAAATATGTCCTTATAAATGCTCATTGGGCGTATATATAAATAAATTTATCCTTTTTTTTTACATAATTTCACATTCAGTAGCATTGTTATTAATTATGGTGGTAGTGTCCCAAATACCTGGTTAAATTAAGGTACTTTCGAGTCACAAATGAATACATTCCTAAACGATTTTAATGGATTTATATACGTTTTTTATAAATGTTGCTATTCAATATTTTTTGCGTGAACTATAGTACATGGCCGTAAAAAACCAGGAATTGTGAAAATGACAATGGTATTTAGAGGTTATCAGCGCAAAACAGAGTGTAACTAATAATTGTGATCTACAGATTCACTAACCGTTTCTTAATTCATTTTTATTTGTTTATTTAAAATATTAAAACAGTGCACACAAAAAAATGTATTTTGTTAATAAATGTTTTTAATTGAAAAAAAATATTAGCGTTCCTCTAATTTACCCGAATATTTCAATTTTGGGACCATTTTCAACGAGCTGTAAATAACTCACTTTTAGAAAATGGAAATCAAGTTGGGGTTCGAACCTCGGACCTCTTACCTGTGAATCCGCAACCTAGCCACGGGACCAACACCCGATTTCTTGTTTGATATTTTTGATTTTTGATTAAATAATAATATTATCTATATATTATGCATATATTTTTATTATTATTATTTTTTTCTTATATTTAGTAGTTTCTATTATTAAATCTTATTTAATATCTAATTCTTAATATTATATATATATTTTTGACACTTGTGCAATGCTATTTACACACGTGTCCACCCTCATTCCTTTATAACGCTTTGGTACGTAGCCAACTTGAATACAACTCGGTTATATGGTCACCATATTATAAAGTGCATAGAAATAATATTGAAAGAGTTCAATGAAATTTTTTACTTTTCGTTAATTTTAAATCAGTTGAAGATATTTATTACTCATACTTAAATAAATTTTTAAATGTACAAACATTAGAAAATAGAAGAAAACTTAATGATTTGTTATTTTTATTTAAAATATTAAATTTAATATTTGATTGTTCCGAACTGTTACAACTGATTAACTTGCGAGTTCCGGGCTGGTTACCCGATTTAATAAACTATTCTATGTAAATGTATCTACAACAAACTACAGTGCACACTGCACCCTCGCCAATAAGGAGAATTCATACATTTGCAAATGAATACGCAAATGACGTAGATATATTAAATATAACACTTTTGAATTTTAAAAGGCAGTGTATCAATTTAATCTTCAAATTGTAATACCTAAATAATACTATGTTGATTTTAATTGTTTACCTTATTGACTTATATGTATTCTAAATAAGTATTTTTCTAACTTCTTCTAATTTTAAGATTATTTTAATACAACTTATACGCAAAAATGTACTCCTGTTCTCCACAATAATACATGTATGTATTATTATGTATCCACATATATTTTCTATTAATATGTAATGATTTTTTTATTTATTTTTTCTTTCTTTTCTTAATTCTTTTTTTTGCTCCTTTCTTTGTGTAAAATGCATTTCTGTCTTCATATTTAAAAATGCACTTCTGTTCTTTCCACTTTTATACTAATATGTTGAGATGATATTTTTGATATTTTTCTTCTAAAAATCATTTATATATTTTTTGCCACTTCTTTGTAAAATACATGTCTGTCTTTATTTGTATATATGTGTGTAAAACATGTAAAAGCCTAAAAGGCGTTTAAATAAATAAATACCACCCACTCACCCACCCTCTAACACACTACATTTTTATTTTTTATTTATTTACACTTTTACATTGTTTGTATTATTTGTTTTATACAGAATAATGTTCCTTCACTCACACAAACACACTAACATGTATTGTACGAGTATTTCATGCGTTTCTGTGGATATCTGTCATTGTTTTGATTATCTGTATATTTCATTTGTTATATTTTTTTACATGTGTTACTGTTGATTTCCCCAATAAGTAAAAAAAAAAATTTTTTTTAATAAATAAAAAAAATATATTATTAGGTACTGGCCGAAGTCTCGATTTCGGTCAGTTTCGGCCATGTTTTCGTATTCGGCCGAAACTGTGTCTCAGCCGAAACTTGCGGACGGGATGTGTCGGATAACGTTCGGCTGTTTTTAGTGGAAAATTAGCACACTGCGGAACTTCAACCCTAAGGGAAATTGGATACAATATATGTTGTCTCACGCGCGGTAAAAATTAGATCATTAAATTATTTATTTATTTATTAATGCTTTTTTAAGTTAGTTGGTTACATCTTAATAACTAATATAAAGTTTTAATTACGTTACAATTTTTTATTGAAATTTTTCAAGAACATATTTTTTAAAATTAATTTGAAATGCAACAATGTTTTGAGTATGTCCAAATGCTTGGAGACTGGCTGGATTTTCTCCCTGGGAGTTTTTCATATTTAAATTTGTTGCAACTGAGAGGAAATTTTTTTGAGAAGGGAATATAAAAATCTAGGCATTTACAGGGCTTATGATCTGTCGTTGGCTGGTTAAGAGGCCGCTTTAGACACTGGATCATTCATCATTCTGTCTATATAGCTCTTCCATCATATGGATAAGATTTTAATTATTTATTCATATTTTTCTCTTACAAACTATATTTAATAATTAAAAAAATGTGTTCTCACTAATGTGTCCCGTGCCGAGGACACTTGACAATTTTTTTTTTTTTTAATGTTTTTACATTTGAGAATAAACAAAGAAGACTAACTTAATAAACAGAGATAATTGACAAAATATTCAGACAGTTTTAAAAAATATGTATTTATGTACATCTATATTATTTATATCACAAAACGCACAATGTAAATAACATAAACCTAACATAAGCTATACACTTTTGGAGCAGTTGATTCAATATTGGTTTGGGCGAATGAGACAATCCATTTTACATCTACCTAGCTCCACTATCCATTTATTTATAGCCTTTTTAAACATTCTCTCGTTACTAATTGTTTCAATAGACAGTGGAAGTAGGTTACAGATTTTAATTGAATAATACTCAAAATCCGATTCATCCGGCTAAACCATTTCATCTGCTAGGCAACGCCTGAAAACAATTTTCCAAATCCACCCTTACAATAAAGGTTTCTGCTGTTTTTTTCCATTTTTTTTACTCCCACAAAGGAAAATTCAGTCCTCAACTCCTATCTTAAAAAAATACTTTTTATCCTGAGACCTTAATCTTTTCCAAAATATAAAACAATTATACTAATATTCAATATGAATATTATTGTTTAGGCTAGCTTAGGCCTTTACAGGGCATTTAATATGTCCAAATGCTTACAGACTGGCTGTACATTGTTGAATTAACTACCTAGAAGAAGTTTAAAAATTGGAAAATTGTTTTCAAACGTTGCCTAGTATGTGAATTAGTTCTATGAAAATCAACTCAAACAACAATTTTTATTTTTTACCACGCGATTTACCTAGCTTTATTCTACACCACTTGTACAAATGTTTATTAACAAATACCACAATGACACTATGCAGAAACTATTAACACTGAGCAATAACCGATTCCTTTTGAAATGAAGCTTGTTTTAGTACTAAAAAGCTGACTCGGGTTAAAGATGTAAAATGTAATGTACTTTTTTGTGTGGAGTAATAGGCTGAGGTAATTATTCAGTTTCACCGTTCATTTATTTTTTTTGCACCACAACAGGCCAGGCCAGGAGGCCTAATTACAGTGGTGAATTACATCACAGAGCACCCAGGCTTGAGAAAAATCTCATTTTTAATTTTTGTGTTCTCACCGGGAATCGAACCCGGAACCTTCCGTGCGTGAGTCTAGCGTCTTGACCACTACACCACGGAGGCCGCTTAGAACGGGCTGGGCGCTAGGCGAACGTCATAGATATTTTTTTGCAGGAAGATATAAACGATATGAATTACTACAATAAATGATATCAATCATACACGTAAAGAATATATACATATATATACGGTGTTGTTGATTTATAATAAACTAGCGGACCCGACAGACGTTGTCCTGCCCGAACGTTCGCTTGCCTGCTATTAACTTGGAAAAAGACTTTTCATTGATAAGTAGTTACCTAGGTATTTATTTTTATTTATTTATTGACACTTTATATACATATACAATAAATATACATATAAGGGCGGGCATATTGCCTTAAGGCAATTTCTTCCTACCTACCCAAACCGTTCAGTTTCAGAAAATTATAAATATATGGACATATTGAATCTTACAATTTTATACAAAAATTAAAAGCAAAGATTAACAAAAATAAATAAATGTATAAAAAAAAAAATAACACTTTACTATGAAGAGAGGAGAGGGGATGGGAAGGATAGAAGAAGGATAAAGGAACAATTTAAATATTTAGATAGTGACATTTCAATCTTGACTTAAATGTAAATAAAGAAGGGGCGTCTCTAACATTAGTGGGTAGATTATTCCACAATCGAGCGGCTACTACTGTGAAAGAGGAGGCAAAAAAATTAGAGCGATGACGGGGTATTAAAAGAGTTCTCTCGTTACTAGAACGAAGAGATAGTCCGTGTTGTGAAAGAGGTTGGATGAGCTCTCTCAGATAAACAGGCGAAGTGGGATTATTTAAAATATTGTGAAGAAGTGATAGAATGTGAATGTTTCTTCTATGCCTGATACTGAGCCAGTGTAGTTGCGTGCGATACTCGGTTATGTGGTCAAATTTGCGAAGATTAAAGATATAACGAATACAAATATTCTGCAATCGTTCTAACTTATCAAGCAATTCAGAGTTAGCATCTGGATAACATACATCCGCGTAGTCAAGGAGTGGAAGAAGTAAGCTCTGGACTAATGTTTGCTTAACATTAATTGGCAAGAAATTCTGTAATCTTTTAAGTGAGTGCAAACTGCTATAAAGTTTACGACTAACTTCGTTAACCTGATCGTGCCACTCTAAATGCTTATGAATGATAATACCTAAGTTTTTGACTGAAGTCATGAATGGAATTTCTGTACCATCTATTTTGAAAAGAGGAAGTGTGGAAAAATTCACTTTTGAATACATTTGTTTACTACCAACAAGTACAATTTGGGTTTTTGTTGGATTTATGAGAAGTCCATGTTTTTTTGTCCATGAAGAGATATGGTCGAGTGCAAGTGACATTACTCTATGTGTTTCAACAATGTCGACAGGCTCGAAATGAATATACAATTGCAAATCATCGGCATATAAATGGTACGAACAGGGGAGGTTTTTTGTTATTGGATTGATAAAAAGGGAAAATAAAAGTGGAGAAAGTACCCCCCCTTGTGGCACACCAGCGGTAAGATCAATCCAATCTGAAAAGACATCTGCCATTTTAACGCATTGACGACGGCCACGTAAATATGTTGAAAACCAATTTATCACGGATGAAGATAGATTTAAGGACTTAAGTCTAGCGAGAAGCAGGTCAAAATCAACAGAATTAAAAGCACTACTAAAATCAAGTAGGACCAAAAGCGTTAGACGTTTATCATTCATTGCTTGTCTAATGTCGTCAGTTATTTTAACTAAGACGGTAGTAGTGCTGTGTCCAGCCCGAAAACCAGATTGCAGAGGATCAAGTTGATTATGAAGTGTCAGATAACAGTTAATTTGTTTGTAAGCTATTCGTTCAATAACTTTGGAAAAGATAGGCAAAATGGAGATGGGTCTATAATCTTTTTTGGATGCTGGGGAGCCATTTTTGGGAAGTGGAATAACGAAAGCCGATTTCCATTGGGTTGGAAAGTAACCAGATGAGAGGGAAACATTAATAATATGAGTAATAATAGATAAAGTAAAAGGCAAAGTCATATGAATTATCGACAAACTCAATTCATCGCTGCCGAAGGATTTAGTTTTGATAGAAAGCAGAATGCGCGATACTTCTGATTCATTGACGACGGAGAAACGAAATTGAGGGACATTAGAATTTTGTGTGTTGTTCATATCATGTAACAAAGAGCGTTTTAAAGCTTCGTCAATTACCACCGGAGGGGTAGAAAAATGCAAGTTTAGTTCGTTGAGGTTCAGCGAACTACCTTTATCAACAGTGGAAATAGCTTTGCCCACCCCGAGTGAATGGAGGAAGTTCCAAGAACGTGCGGAAGAAAGATTATTAAGTGAATCTTTAATATGTCTTCTTTTAGCATTCCGACACAGTTGGTTACAACGATTTCTGAGTGTTCGGAACTTTTCCCAGCCAAGGACAGAATTGATTAATTTTAGTTTTGATTTAGCTTTGTCGCGTTTTGCCATCAATTTTAAAATGTCATTGGTAAGCCAAGGAGCTGGGGGATATTTCAGTTTCACTTGTCTTAAAGGGGCGTGGGTATTAAACAAGCCAATGATAGTACTGTTTAAAGAGTTGACTTTTATATCGAGATTGTCCGTTTCGTATATCTCCTTCCAGTCTATGTTAGAGGCGTCATTCTCAAATTGTTCTTTGTTAATATTACGAACATTTCTAAGATGTAAAGTTTTTTTGTGATATCGTGGACAGTTTATTTTATAGCTTAAATAGAGGAGGTCGTGATTTGAAAATCCGGAAGCAGTCAGTTGGCCGTAATTATTGATATTATGAGGGAAGGTAGTAAAAATAAGATCAAGAAGTGTATGGGAAGATTCAGTGTGATGTGTTGGTTTAAGAGGGAGTATAGAGAGGTTAACTGATTTCGCTATTTCCTCGAGCTGTTTGCTTCTGTAGTCTCCCTTGAGAAGACAAGTGTTAAAGTCACCCATGATTATGGTATGATCGGATTGTAAGGAAAGCGATTCCAGCAGTATCTCAACTTCTGAGAAATAATTAATATTGGGGGGACAATACACTACACCGAGCAGAAGATTGTTAAACTTGAAGTTAACTTTTATAAATAAGTACTCTGGAAAACCTTGTGAAGAAGAAAGAGATTTTGTGATGATAGAATACCCAATATCAGCGCGTAAGTAAATTCCAACCCCCCCTCCGACTCTATTTATACGATCGTTACGTATAAAATGGTAACCCGGTAATGGATACAATGTGGAGAGAAGGGATGGCTTTAACCAGGATTCACTTATCAAAATGGCGTGTGTGGATAAATCAGAAAATGTTGCTAGAAGGTCAGAATAATGGGAGGGAATACTCTGTGCATTAATATGACACACGTGGAAGTTTTTAGGGAAACGTGAGAAATTGGAAGCCAAAATATCGTGAACCAACATGTCATCAGAAGAATTGTGTATGTCAGATAAATCAGAGATTTCTGAATGGTAGAAGGAAAGAGGTGAAGAAGGAATGGAATCAGGAAGAGAATGAAAGGACTCTTCAGATGAGGACATAGTAAATGTATAATTATAACTAATCACTAGGTAAAATTAAATAACAAAATAGAAAAAAGAGAAAACAGGATTTTAAAAAATGAGTAAAACGGGGTGACAACCGCTTAATTAAGTTTAACAAAGAATAAATAGCACAGGCGCAATAATGCAGTCATACATTTTACATTAGGTTATAAAAAGTAAAAGTAAAAAACATATCTACTATAAGTACAAGTGTTATCAAGAATTAGTAAACTTATATATAATAAAATACTTTCGCAGATACATATAAAAAAAAAATGGAGAACATCTATTTAAAAAAAAAATAAAAAAAATCTTTTAAAAAGTATGTTTCTCGTATTAAATAAATCGTATAAAACATTACAAATGATAGGTTTCTTACATTAAATTGAACAACGCCAACAAGTAATGAAAGCAATACAGTTAGCGGTAATACTTTGTGTTTTGCTAAAAACACTATGAAATTGTGCCAGCATTCAATGAATATAATGTATATTATTATTACTATACATCCCAATATCCAATATTGCCCGCATCATTGCACCTATAAAATAGCATAATAAAAATATTCTATGGGCTGACCATAGATAACATTAAGGAATTTAATAATTCATTTACTTATACAAACAAAATATCTATATATGGCAACTTGGTAGTAATATTATAATTCGCTAGAGGCGACTACACGCAGGCAGCCGCGCTGTCAAATTTGCAGATAGATAATGTAGCACTATAACAAGTTTGTATAATCATGAATAATATATCATTTTAAAGGAAAAGAAATAAAAAACAACAAAGGCGTAACTAAAGGACACGAATGTAAAGAATTAAGAGTGTAAAATGGTTTTAGAGCAAAGCTTGTTATACATGATCGTAGTGGATTGTCTAGTAAAGAGTATTCTTTAAAAATACTTTCTTTGGAGGAATGACAATTGTCAAAACCTAGACATAACCTTGAAACATTATTTAACAAGAGGAGTTAGAAAATAAGTGACATGATAATGGTAAAATAACTGCTCAATCTAAAAAATAGTCCAGATTATTGTGTTTTGTTTTGTTGACGCGGTCTTAACTCCCTTCGTGTCGTGTTGTCCGCCTTTAGATCATCTAGTTCATCTTGAGTCTGGAAATTGTGTATCTTCCCATTAAGTTTAATATAGATAATTCCTTCCCTGGTCCAGATAGTTTCGCCTGTGAAGTGCTCTTTAGTTTGTTTGAAAATGGACTGCCTTTCCCTCGTCAAATACTCCGTTATGAGGTATGGAAGTCCTTTCAATCTTTTCCGGTTCTTCATTACGTCGATTTTATTTGACTTTGATGTAAATTTTATAACAATAGGCCTTTTGCCCCCTTCCTTGAAGATACCTAACCGATAAGCGAATTTTATTTGAGGTTTAATAGTTAATTGTTTTGCACAGAATTCAGCAGCTGTCAGAGAAGTATCTTCGGCTTTTGTTTCAGAGAGCCCGTGAATGATGACCATTTTTTGACGCGATTTCTGTTCAATGCAATCCAATTTACAGCAAAGAATCTTGTTTTGTGATTGCAAATTACTTAGCATATCAAGGACGCTTACCTTAAACGTTTTGTAATCAGCTTCGATGTTTTGAACGTCTGATGAAGTCGTTGATTTTTTTAATAAAGCTTCGAACGTTTTCATTTTAGTCAGCAATTCATCGATTTTCCAGTTGTTAGTATGCTCCATAATGATATTAATCTGTTAATATTAACTTTATTAAGCGGCACACAAAATTTAACGACTACCCGCCAATATGTCCATAAAGTACTGTGATGGTGGTACTTGTTTGTGATTAAATTCCAAAACTAAAAATGGTTTATATTCAAATAATTAATTCAAGTAGGTACCTAGGTACTAACTAGCGTATGGTTGAATTCCAAAACATTTTTTTTTTTCAAATATGGGATTCTTTTTGCAAACGTCAAACTCCTGTCTTCTCACCAACAGAGGGGTGTACTTATGTAGGAATACGATTTTTAAAAATGTATTAAATTTAATATTATTTTAGTATTACCAAAAATCCAGTAAAAATAAATAAATGTAGTAATTATAAGGAATTTAAGAAAATAATCTGATTGAGATCCACAAAAAGCAAATGATGTTTGTAAACATTAAAAAAAATTTTTTTTTTCACAAAAAAACAAAATATTTTTTTTTTGGAAATACATTCTCCTCAAATGCAACCCTGGTAGATCGATGAATAAAATATTTATGCTTCTTACTTTTTTTTTACAGATTAGATTGAAGATTTTAATATCTGCGAACCGCACAGCGTAAAGATCTACATTCGCTGAAAACCACACGTCAATCGGTTAAACGGTTTAGGAGGAGTTCAGTGTCATCCATAATTATATGTATAAAGTTAACAATAATTTTACTTATTTTTGCATAAATATATTTCGGATAAAGCATTATTATCGAAAGTCAAATATAATGGTATGCTGTACATAATCACATATTTTGACGATTCGCCCCTGCTCGGTATGTACCGATGAAGATAGCTTTTATAATCGTGGCCTTGGAAGCGTCTGACGATGCCTTCACGCTTCCGCGATTTACAGATTTTTAAAGGTCAACATTTGGTGTTAAAGAGATATAAAATGAATAAAAAGAAATGTGGAATCAATATTGATACGTCTCAAATTGTAGGGAAGTTATTGAGAAACATATACCCATCGTTATTGGAAACAAGTTTTCACCATTTTCTCTACAGCGATCAGGAGTATCAAACCTTTTTTCTTAAATTCAATTGGGTTTTTTAACAGGACAGTGCGACAGGAAATTATACAAACAAAAACGTCAGAAGCAAACTTAGAAACATAGAATTAAGAATAGTCCAGAAACCGCATACGCACATCAAACAGGAGGCGACTCAACTACTCATAAATGAGTAGGTTTACATTTTGACCCATTAGTTTCTTTGAAGACGTCGCTAATTACAAAACTCCTGATTTGAATTGTGTTGTGTCCTTTTAAAGTGTAGAAATACTGCTAGGATCTTAAAAAAACAGGAAGGCATCACATTTCATGTGTAATTATCAAACGAATGTTTAAGTAGCAAATGCATTACTTAAAAATTGAATTATTTTTCCATCTGTCAGATTGTCGAAGAAACAAAATGGAAATTTCGTTAGTGTTGCCAGGGTAGATTTTTTTTTAACCCTACTTTGCTTATTTAATAAAAGAACCAATGAAAATTAGACCTCGGATTAAACAACGCCGTGGGGGACATTTAAACGACATTATCTTTAAATAATCAAATATTATTAATATCTTCAAACTACAATTTTGAAAAAAAAACTTGATTTTCGACCTAAATAACTCGCCTGTCTACAAACATGCGGACATATTCAAAACAATGTTTATTACACCAACTGGTGTAAGAAGAAGTAGGGTCAAAACACCAACGAATGACCGTTCAAGGTTTATCTTGTAGTGAAATCTACATTAAAGGTATAAATTTCATTATTTAAGCTTTCAAAATAAACGAAAACAATAAAAAACATTTGAATTTTTCCAAGTACTTTTACTTTTTTATTGAAATGCGAGTTTAACAGTTTTAATTAATATTACTCTAAAATATATCAGAATCACCAGTGAAGGACCATTACTACCCCAGTAAAAATAATACTCAGATTTAGTTACATCATAACATTATAAAACACCCTTACACATGAGAATATGGATATATTAAAAAATCTTTAAAATCTTCTCCTTATATTGCTTTTTCAAATTTTAAATATTACCCACACCTGTTATTCTTTCTTTTTTCTCTGCTGCATTGACATGTTTTTATACTTTTAAACTACTTTTAATTACTAATATTGTATTTGTATATAAAATTAATATATTGCTGCTCTTACTATGTGTCATTAATTTTGAAGATGTTTTTAAATTGACTTAAATTTATTTTCTTATTTAAAGATTCTTTAAAGATTCGTCTCATCGTTTCTTTGAATCCCTTAAAATATGTTTGCGTATATTTATGTTTTTCCTTTTTAAAAAATGTTATTATTATTTTATTTTATTTTTACTTCTGGGCACGTTTTTCATTCTTTATTTTAATTCTTAACTTTTAATTACTTTTACGAATTTTCTTCATTTTTTTTACTTTAATTTTAATTTTCAAACAACTTCTATTTATATTATTTTTCCTTCTCTTTTTTGTACTTTAATTAATAACCTTATATATAATTACTTTATAATGTGGAAACTTCGCTGGTCCATTAGATTTAAGTCTAACTGTGTAAAATATAAAACTTTGTAACTGTACTGTATGTTTCTAAATAAAAGAAAATAAATAAATAAATATTCAAAGAATTGCATAAGAAATAGCATCAAATAAAACACTTACCAAATCTTTCCGTATAAAAACACTATCAATCTCAGAACAATAACGGGAAGACGCACTATTACCTTTTGGACAACTCACAGTTCAAAACTGATAGATTTGTTTCTTATCAAAAGATGTGTCCGCCTACTGCTTTTGTCATAGTTTCTAGTGTCAAGGTTTTTTGACTGGACACATTCACTGGACACATTCACTGTAGCAATTCTTATTATATTGTGTTTTATTAACTAATGTTCATTTACTGGGGGGTGGTCATTTACTGGTGCTTTGACTCTATACGTAAATTAAAAAATACAAGCGTTGTTTAGGAGGCAAAATGGTCACATGACAAAGATTTCAGCTCTTTTACTTCACAAAAGTCAACAGATGGAAGAGTTGAGGAAATGCCGCTGTTTGAACATGCGCAGAATGGTGAATGTTACGGTGTGTAAAGCGGCCACTTAAATCAGACAGTGACAGGTCATAAGCTCTGTTAATGCCTAGACTTCCATTTTCTCTTTTCAAAATGTTTTCATTCTCTGTTGCAACAAATTTAGACAAAATGTTTTATTTATTTGGGTCAAATGTTTGCTTCCCCTAAAAACCATGGGATAGGACTTTATGAAACGTCTCGGAGCCAGGGGTGCAGGGGTGGGCCATAAAGGCGAGATCAGTGTAATGTCTTCATATGTCCTACGGAAAGAGATTTGTACGAGCAATAAGCTAGAGACATTGCATGGGTAGTCTAATCCTACGCGAACAAAACAAATTGATCGATATTACAAAAGAGATGAAGAAGATTTAAAGGATTTAAAAAAAAAAAATACCTGTCACAATTTATTGCAACAGAGAGGGAAAACATTTTTAAGAAGGGATATGGAAGTTAAGGCATTTACAGGAGCAGAATGATGAATGTTACACAGTGTGTAAAAAGTGGCTACTGAAAACAGCCAATTATTTATTTATTGAAACACTTCATATACAAATACAGTTGACAGACGTGGCGCAGTTGGTTAGACGGCCAACTGTGAAACTGGCGTCGTGGGTTCGATTCCCGCTAGTTGCAAGAAAAAAATCCAAGAAAGATTTTTATCTCAATTGGTCTGGGTGTTGTGGTATATTTTTTATGACCTCCTTCCATATCTCCTCTATCCCACCTGCTGACAAGCCTCAAAATAGAGGCTTAGCGGGTTATTCATTTTTTAAAAATTAAATAATACATTTTCATAAGGGCGGGCATATTGCCTTAAGGCGATTTCTTCCTACCTACCTAAGTCGTTCAATTCGAAAAAATAATTCGTATAATGTAATGTAATGTTTGAATAATGTATGTAGCGCCATTTTTGTGAAAATCACCTCAAGGGCGCTGTACAATAAATAAATATCCCAACACGTCTTGCAGCTACAGAGCGCATGGATGGTTGGGATTCTAGTTCCTCGTCTCCAATTGTGATATATTACAATTATGATATATTTGAGCTAGATAACAGAACGTCTTGCAGCTACAGAGCGCATGGACAGTAAGAAATCTAGCCCCTATTTACATTTTTTTTTTTTAAATTTTTATTTGACAATGAAGTTTAGAGTTTAAGTGATATTTTAAAAACGAAATAAATAGCAAATTTCAAAATTAGAAGTTAGATTACAACAATTCTTGCAGCTACTTAACGCATGGACGGTTGAAATTCCAGACCCCATTTACTAAATTTAGATATTTGATAGTTGATAACATTTACATAAGTTGATAAAAAATATTTTTTTTATTTATTTATTTATTCATATTTTTCGCTTACAAACTATAATTAATAATAAAAATAATGTGACCTCACTGGGGTTTTCCGTGCCGAGGACACTTAAAAATTTAGTTTTTTAAAATTAAATTTGAGAATAAACAAAGAAGACTAACTTAAAAAACAAACATAATTAACAAATATTCAGACAGTTTTCAAAACAGGGTATTTATGTACATCTATATTATTTATATTACAAAACACACAATGAAAATAACAAAAACCTAACATAAGCTATACAGTTGTGGAGCAGTTGATTCAGCATTGGTATGGGCGAATGAGACAATCCATTTTACTTCTACCTAGCTCCACTATCCATTTTTATAGCCTTTTTAAACATTTTCTCATTACTAATTGCTTTAATAGGTAGTGGGAGTAGGTTATAGATTTTAATCGAATAATGCTTAAAATCCCTTTGTCCGAAAGTGGTATTAGTTTGTATTTGTTTAAGTTGTTTATGTGTTGAGGATCTAGTGATTATATTATTTGTATGTGATGTATTGTGGGGGTTGTGTCTTTCATTTGAGTAAGAGTGGTTTTTGAATCTATAAGTGAGTATTGTTTTAGCGTATAATTGTTTTGGTGTCATAAGTTGTGATTTATGGAATATTTCTTCAGTAGATGTCTGTATCGGGACTCTGGGCTAACTATGATAGCTAACATCACAAAAAGTCTTGCAGCTTCAAAACGCATCGACAAATGGAATTTCAACAACATGAGAATGATTTTTAAAAGTTATTAATAAAAATTAATAAAAAAAAAACACAGTAATAATACATCGAGCAAAGAACTAGTAAGTATGGCAATTAAGTGAACATGTAACAGCACAAAAAGGAAACGATAAAAAACTAAACGAAGAAAGCATTCCTTATATTTTTATATTTATCATTATGACGTGTCATTGGTTAATTTAAATGACCACTGTGTGTGTACACACTGTAAAATTCACCGTTTTGCCAATGACAGGTTATAAGCCCTGTAAATGCCTAGGCTTCCATATTCTCTCATCTAAAATATTATCCATCTCTGTTGTCAGCCTCGTAGTTTAATGGCCAGCGCGTTTGCGTACCATGCAAAAGCTCTCGGGTTTGATCCGACATGGTTGATATGAAATATTTACTAAGAATGGTGTCTTTACACCAGAATATTTCATAGTCCCTGGACTGGCACCTGGAGCGTAAGATTGATCATCTTACCAAAAATGATCAAGATACGCTGATAATGGCGTACTACTGCAGTGCCCTATGCACCATTAGGGCAGAAAGGGAATGATGAAGATGCATATGGGATTAGAAATTAATTTAAAGTAGTAATGAAATATTTCTTACCTCGTTTTCTGTACTCATCAGAGTCCATTTTTTTCTTTGGTTGGAACGATGTTTTAAATCTGAAACAAAATAAGACAAGTTAGTGGAAATTTCTTGAAGTGTTAGCTTCTTATAGCATGTGGCCTATCAGTATGTTGGTTTGTTATTTTTGCGCAACTGATTATGCCTTGAGATGTTTGATCGTAAAATAAATGTTTTGTGAATCATTTTTTTTTGTTTTCATACATTTTGTCCATTTTTTGCCGCGTTTAAGAAAAAAAAATTGAATATATTTTCACAAAACTTTATGAAACTTGAACATTTACAGAAATTTTACAAAACTTGGTTTGATGAAACGTTACATTAATTTTGGTCCTTTTTACAAAATGGTGTACCAATAAAAAAAAAAGGATAAGTTATTTTTCAATAAAAAATTATAAAAGCGCCATCTATGAATAATTAGTTTCATATTTTCGTTTGAAATCACCATAACGTAAATAACTTTTTAAAAAGGTGGTATTGTGATTATTTTGGTAACAATAGGACACATTAAAATTGCATACCCACTGATGTTTTTAGCATTAAAACAAGGTGGACTTCAGATTTTGATTTCAACTTAAAAATGCATTTTGATGATGAACAACTTCGGTGTTTTATGCACGTATCAAATCACTTATTGCGATCATTTCTTCATTTTTTACTTGAAAACGGAAAAAAGGACACTCCCGTGTTTTATCCTCCAAGATACAAATATTAAAACTTTTATTTATAAAAAATCAAAATAATTACGTTTCCGCCATTGCTACTAACCATAAAATCGCGTTCACATTTTTTTGATGTGACAAAAAACTGTTTTTTTATTTTTGGTTTTGAACTTTTTAAATTATTTCTTGTGGCCGACAATTTGATAACTTTACACCAGACGACATTTTGTTCAGAGAATGTGACTCTACTGACAAATACCAAATAGGCGATAATCCTATAATCCTCATTCGTAGTTTAGACCAGTGA
>NW_028280042.1:0-29238 GCF_059751315.1 Micrasema longulum | reverse complement strand
TCCGCTAGGCGAGTTATTTACTGACTAGAGATTTTTCCGCAAACGTATCTACATATGTGATCTCATACATAATATAATGTATAGAGATCGTTGCTTTATACGGAAAGGAAGTGGATCTAACCTCACTTCCATAAGTATTTTTTTATCAATACATTATAGGCAACTAACGTAGAATTAACGGACAGTTTATGTAGGATAATAATAAAATACACTTACTACAATAGCATGTCCAATAGATTATGGAAAATACTGGTTTTAATCCATATGGGAGTTATTACGGTAAAAATACAAGAACGAAGAGAAAAAACATTTTTAATGAGGAATATGGAAGTTTAGTATGTACTGGGCTTATAATTTGTGATTGGCTAATTCGAGTGGCCACTTTGGAATGTTACACAATGTGTAGTTTTATTTCAACGTTTATTGCAATAGTTTGTTCTAACCAACGATTTTTTATTTATTTGGAAATTTATATTAGATACTACAGGCCTACAAGGTTAAAAAAATGCGCTATAATTGGGATGATTATTTGCAATCTGATTATTCTCAAATAGGTACGTTTCATTTGCCTCGGTGGGAAAATCAATGATTATATGAAACGAGGACCACGTTTTTTTATTTATTTATTTTACGGAACCAAACAGTCGACGATGATATATTTACATAAAAAAGATACGTTTTAAAGACAGACCAGCAAAGTTTCTAAATAATAATCATACATATTAAATTGTGGTACATGTGTATTTGTATAAGAGTAAGTGTAGTCGTTTGTTTTTTTATAGTTGTAATTTTTTTTTTAAATTTAAAAAAAAATATGTAGGTAATTTTGAAAAAAATGTAAAAACATGTCATCAAATTTACAATTCTATGCTTCTTTGCCATTCTGTTTTCAAGATTATAAGAAAAATAATTTGTCTTTGTTGTCGAACATTTGAATTCCGATTTAAAAAAAAAAAAAAAAAAAAAAACAATATAATAAGTACATAATAAAAAAATGTTCCTCTGAAGGTTTGCAGTGTGGCCCTGAATTGCAGGAGATAATTTTAATAATATTTTTAATTTTTACTGTTTTTTTTTAAATTTATTTTTTCAAAAATATATTCAAAATAGTCTTAAAGTCCTGCTGAGTTGCATACATACAACTCGTCAGCAGGTTCTTATAAATTACATCGATTATTTACACTTAACCTACATTAACAATAATTTTACTTGAAAAACAATTACATATTACATTATGAAAAATTAAAAACTATCACTAATACTAAAAACTTTTTTCTAATACCCATAATTTGAGCAAACGTCTCACTCCTGTATTTAACTCAGTATTTTTAATATTGTTTGGTAACATGTTAAATATTTTAGGTATTCTGTATTGCAGTGTCCTTTTGCCATATTTATTGAAATATCTAGGAACAGATAGCCATTCCATACTAGTAAACCTGGTGTTATAATCATGTGCCAACTTGAGTTTATACTCGGAGTGCGACGCATCCTGACAAATTAATTTGTACGAAAGTAGAGCCATAACAGATAATTTATTTACAGATTTATACATTAATGATATTGAAATATTGTGTCTCTGGCGGTATACATCTTTATGTAGTAGCAGTTTGATCATAGAATTTTGCAAGGTTTGAATAAAATTAATAATAGTTTCACTTGATAACCCCCAGGAAGTTATGGCGTATCGTATAATTGATTCAGAGAGAGATAAATAAATAATTCGTAAAGTATTAACAGGGACATAATATTTTAATATGTACATTCTATTACTTATTGCTCTTAATCGCTTACACAATTTTCTAATATGTACATCCCAATTAAAAAGTACAATTACAATCTATAGTTAAACCTAAATAAACATACTGCTCAATATTTTCAATATTTTCTTTGTTTCAACCAAATATTTTAAACACTTTGCAAATCCCTGTTATAATACGAAAACGATTTGATTTACAAGTAAGATACTCTCTTTGATGTAGATTTTTTCCGTTGTACGAAAAAGATGTGCTCGATTTTTCCAAATAAAATCGGATTATTCATGCGTCTTATATTATAACAATAAATACGTTTGCTGATACAGACTGTAAGCTCATTCTTCAAATAACTTTGAAGACCAAAATAGCTTTACAATAAGCGTTAGAATGATAATCCAGACTAAGAACGGACTCACTCGTCTTTCGATCGAGAGGAACCGAAAATATAATACGGTATTTTCCATTCAAATCACAAGTAATGAAAGGTTATAAATTAAGACCCAACTTACAGGAGATTATGGAATAAAATATTGAAGAGTTTTTCCTTTAATATTAAGCATGCCTATCAGATTAAGCATGCACGAGCGGTAATTAATTTTTCGTTTAAGCATATATTCATTATGCAAAATTGATAGAAACTGCGCGATCGAATCTGGGTCGGGTACTGCGGGTTCATCCAGTATTCATGAATACTTCAACCTAATTTGGACGAGTTTTAGAAAGTAAGGATAAGCGATTTATCCATAACTCAATAACCATAACATAAAAAGGTACTATATAACTGAATTTTGAAATATATCTGTACTGTGGCAAGCTGTTGGAAACAAATAAAAAACGCAGTCTTGGAAAGGTTTACTGGAGGAACTCAACATTTTAAAGTGGAACTGAAAAATCAGCATAAAAATTAGGTACGTCGAAGCATGATTTGTGCTTGACCTATACAAATCTTATTGACATAATGTCGTCATCTTTAAGTTGGTATGGTAAGCTCATGCTGTTTTGTATGATATCCATCAATGACATCAAAGTTACAGTAAGTATTCATTTATACATTTTTTTTAATACATCCATTGTCCTTGGACTGACTTTTCTGCTGTATCGTCAGATCAGATTTTTCCTTACATATTACATGATCGATATACAGGCTGGTAAAAAATATATATGCTTTTTTCACTACAATAAATCACAGTCCTGGATGGACGAATTTCTCAAACAGATTATATATTTATATTCTTACAGGTAGTACATAGGTCATAGGTGCATTATGTATAATATACTTTCTTATGAACAAAAACGCGGCCTCCGTGGTGTAGTGGTCAAGACGCTTGACTCGCAGACGGCAGGTTCCGGGTTCGATTCCCGGTGAGAAAACAAAAATTGAATGTGATTTTTCTCAAGCCTGGGTGTTCTGTGATGTAATTCACCACTGTAATTGGGCCTCCTGGCCTGTTGTGGTGCAAAACAAAATTAAAAAAAAAAAAAAAATATAAATGAATTATATTTAAGTTCCTCTCATTACCTTTTGTTATTTACAATGTTACTCACATGTTCTAATTCAATTTTGGTATTTAGTGATTCAATTATTTATTTTCATTTTGAAAAAAAAATGATTACTTGAATAAATTTTATTGTCTATTTTACTTCTTAATTTATTATTTAATTACCTGACAACATTTTGGGCAGGAGGCATACCTGCAACCTATTATTGGTTAACATATTACATCAGAGATGAAGAACATTTTAGAGAAGGTAATATAGAAGTCTAGGCATATACAGGGCTTATGACCTGTCATTGGCTGGTTTAAGTAGCCACTTTACACACTGTAACATTCACCATTCTGCCCATATTTAAACATCCATATTCCTTAAATTCTTTCATCTGTTGATGTTTGTGAAGTTAAAGAGCTGAAACTTTCATTTATGCTAGAAAGATTCATCTAATTGAATTATTTCACCTACATTCTAGGCAACGCCTGAACATTTTATTTTTTCAATTTCTATACTTCTTCATGGACCAGGAGGATTTATCAACAATATTTTAAGTTTGTCCAAATTTTTGTAGACAACGACTGGATTCATCTCCCTGGGGAGCTGTTAACATTGACATATTACAACATTTATTATTCGTTGTTGTGACACGCCGAAATCAGTCATAAAAAATACCCTATACACAAGTAGATACATATAATGGTTATATAAAAATTTTATTTTGAAAGATATATTATCGTCTTTCGTGGTAATGTTTGTAATAATAATATAAAACATAGATACTGTTTAATCACTTTGACGTTTTAACTATTCCCTAATTCCCTACCAATTAACGTTAATATATCTTACTTATTTTATACATATAACAAGTCATGGTTGATATAACGATCTACGTTAATATTGGTGCTGAAGGTTATAACATTGCTGATACGTCTTTAGCTTATCTACGGAATAGTTTTTAACTCCAAGTTTGTTCCAAATACACATAAAATTAATAATAAATTGGTTTTAAAAATACGTATTTACTTATTACCTATTTACTGACCACGTGTGTATTTTATCAATAGCTACCACTTATAGCTTTAAACTAACATTTAAAAATGTTATTTTAATGAACGGAAGCGTTAAAAATGAAAGAGTAATATTTCTGTGAATTTTGCATTTGTCTCAGTCGTAACGTTGCATGATGTGAAAGTATAAACATGTTGATTTGAGCACAAATAAAAATAAGAGGTAGATTAAATGCTGATTTTTATGTTATTCAATAAATAACAGAAAAACTAATAATGACAAATGAGAAGCTAAGTTTGATGAATACATTTAATAATTGGTTAAAAAAATGAAATTTTATTAGTAAAACTAGTCCTGTGAAAATAATTGTCAAAATGTTAATAAATGTAGGAGTACATGGGAGTATCTTTATATGTATTATTTTTCTGTACGTGTGATGTCTCTGAACTCCTCCTAAACGGCTTAACCGACTTACGTGCGGTTTTCAGCGAAATGTAGATCTTTGCGCTGCGCGTGTTCGTGGATATGATATTTTTCAATCGAATCTGGAAAAAAAAGTAAGAAGCATACATCTTTTTTTCATCGACCTACCAGGATTGCATTCGACGAAAATGCATTTGCAAAAAAAAATAGAAGGATGTTGTTTTTTTGTGTTTGAAAAAAGTTTGTTTTTGAATCGGCTAGTGTCTCTGACTCACGGACCAAAGATCTGTGGTTCGAATCCCACTTTACCGCAACTTGATTCCATTTTCTAATAGTGAGTTATTTACAACTCGTTAAAAATGGCCCTCAAAGTTAAATATTTGGGTAAATGATAAGAACGCAAATATTTATTTTACAAAAAAAAAAGTGTGGTTGCTTTTAGTGGGTTCCATTTAGATTCTTTCCTTACATTTCTTATAACTTCTTCCCATTTATTTATTTTAACTGGATTTTTGGTAAAACTAAAATAACATTAACTGACATTCAATGCATTTTTTGAAAATCACATTCGTGAATAAAGTGCACCCCTCTTGGTGAGAAGAGCCGAGTTTGACATTTGCAAAAAGAATTCTATATTTCAAAATTAATAAGTTTATGTTTTGGAAATCAACCGTAAACAAAGTACCTAGGTACCTGCTTATCAATGAAAAGCCTTTTTCTAAGGTGGTAAGCTGGTTGGTAAGCCAACGTTCGGACAGGACAACGTTTGTCGGGTCCGCAAGTTAATAATAAATTGTAAACTTGAGTCGTCAAATCATGGTAGGTACTGCTGAATATATATATGTTTTAATATTTGACACTCCGGAACGTGCCTGTGGGCCAGTGGAGTGGCTATATCCATTAAAAAATATATATAAAATGAATGTGCCTACGTATTGTATAAACATATTTGTTAACTATGTATTTGTATTTTATATTGGATTTAAAAAATACACAATCGTTTAAATAATAATGTTTAACTGAAAAACTTTCCTCGTTTTCTGCATCTATCAACTTTCGAATTGTAAAGCCTTTTTTTGCAGTCCATTCGCTTTGCTTATCCAAACCAACGCAGCGCTTCTTTCTTGATTTTATCTTTAATTCTGGTCTCAGACGAATAATAACATAGTTGATATATTAGTAAGGTATATACTAGTGCATGGAAATAATAATATTCTTACTACTGACGTGTTTTGTATGAAAAGATTTTCAAATAAATAATTATTTAGTATAACACAAATTTAATATGAAAACTTGGCCGTGTTCCCATAAATAGAAAAAACGTGAAAGTGTGCTGCTCACGTACATAATATTTACCTATTATATTGATATATTGGCTTGTAGTTTATTATTCCTATTACTTAAGACTAGGAAACGTAAATAAGTTGTTTGCTACCCATGTGGCAGAAGGTATATGATTATTTAAGGTCAGTTATTTTGGTGTTAATAGAAAAAAGAGAAGCATTTTCCGATATAATATTTAACCCTTCCGGGTCTAAGAGAAAACTAGAGTCCCCCAGGTAGCATATTTTATTCAATAACTTTTTGTTAATCATCATATTAAAAATATTTTGAGTATGTCTGATTTTTTGTAGACAGGGACTGGATGAAACCCCCTTGGGAGTTATTTATAATAATATGTTACAACAAAGATGTATAGTTTTTTAGAAAAGTCTAAGAAGGATAAAAATTAAAAAAATATTTTGAAGCGTTGACTGAATTGTAGGTAAAATAGTTCCGTCAGAACGTTACCCGCATCAAAAAAAGTTTTTGCCTTAAATTCACAATTTTCAAAAGAATTCAAGGAAATGGATGTTCAAAAAATGCAGAATGGTAAATGTTACACAATGTGTAAAATGGCCACTTAAACTAGCCAATGACAGGTCGTAGGCCCTGTAAATGCCTTGACTTCTATATTCTCTTCCATAAAGTATTCTTCATCTATGTTGTAATCTATAACCATCGTTTTGTTTTTATTTTTTGCATAATCCTACTCTATAGTGTTAAAAAATTATTAAAATAATTTATTCTGCCTAATTTTTTCAATTACGATTCACATTTTACTTTGCTTTTTGATGTTCCCTCGTGCAAACAGCAAACATTACAATTTATTCGCTCTACAGTTTTCAATACTTTGGTTTGTTTGTACGAGCGCTTCTTGCTATTTGGTTGCTTATTCCCAGCAAAAACCACAAAAATCCTGATTTCGTGCATTAGATTTTACATACATTCCCTCTCCCAACTTCCCTCTGTATCTTCCCGCTAAAGGGCTGCGTGACTTTAGATCAGTGTTATTCAACGTGTAGCAGCAAAAAGAGCGCATTCTTTTGCAACAGAATTTCATTAAAAAATGTATTAATTTCGCAGAAAACTCGAAATAATATATATTGAAACAATTTTACATTCACCACCATGACAATCATAATGACATATAATATTTTTTTAAGCTACATTACAAGTTGGTGTTAGTAAATATTAGTATGCAACCACTTACCGACTTTTTGTGTCTACCGGTTTCGAGACGAACCCGTCTCTTCGTCTCTTTTTGGAACCGGTAGACAAAACGTCGGTAAGTGGTTTTCTATATTTATAAAAGGCAATGTTCGTATTTGTCTCCTCGATAGACTGAATAACTACTGGTCCGATTCAAGTGCGGTTTTAAGCGAAATATAGTTCTTTGGCACAGGCATGTTTAAATCTATTGAAATTTTCAACTTATTCAGTAGAAAAAAGTTAGGAGCGTAAATGTTTTTTTCATCGTTAACCAGGGCTACATTCGACGAGAACACATACATAAAAAATAGAATATATAAAAAAAGGTTATTTTTTGTGCATAAAAACAGTTTGTGAATGTTTACAAACAACATTCGTTTTTTATGGATCCTAATTAGATTATTTCCGTATAAATTCTACCCATTTATTTCTTAATACTGAATTTTTGGTAATACAAAAATAATATTTACTGGCATTCAGTACCTTTTTAAAAATCGCATTCGAGAAAAGCAGAGTTTGACATTTGCTAAAAGAATTATATATTTGAAAATGAAGTATTTTTTATTTCAAATTCAATCATAAACAAGTACCTAGGTTCTTATAAAGTTCATATTTGAAGCACTAACTTTGTGGTTATTCATTATAATAAAATAGATAGAATAGATAAAATAATAATAAAATAGAAAAAAAACTTTTTTTTCCACCGCCTGGTTTCAAAGCGAACAAGCTTCCTAGTCAAGGTTTACGCAACTAATGAATTAATTCCTCTTTTGTTTTTATCGTGTTTACTGCACGTGGATCCAATAAATCAAATCTTTTTTTTCCTTACAAGGGTGTTAATTTGATATCAATATTTTCGATTTTCAATAAAGACTAAAAGATTAAAAGTACTTCATATTGAAAATAAAATATTAAAATTAGACAACTTAGAAATTAAAAAAGCGATTCATAATAAGAAAAAAATTAAATTATATTTTAAAAAAATAATAGCCAAACAAACAATATTTCTTTTAGTGCTCTCCTGTCTAGCTTCGAAAATATTGATATTAAATTACCACCCTTGTAAGGGAAAAAGAGACTTGATTTATTGTGTCCACATGTAATATTTAGTGAATTTGATAAAAATAAAATAGGAATTAATTCATAAGTTACGAAACCCTTGACGAAGAAGCTTGTGTGCTTTGAAACCGGTCGGTGGAAAAAAAATTCAAAAAACTAGCGGTTAAAAACAAAATTGTTTTATCTATTTTATTACCTAGGTTCTTACTTATCAATGAAAAGTTACACCACCTTTTTTCATTTTATCCGAACATTTTTTACACGCTTTCACGCACAATCAGGCATTTGAGTTTTAATTTAATTATCAAGCTCACGTCATAACCTGCTGGCGGTTAAAGAGCGGTAAATGCGCGTTGACAATGACTCAGCGTTTGGGCATGAGTTGAGTGTCATAATTTTAGAGGGCACATGGTGCTTCTATGTGTACTAATAGGTCAATAGTATTATTTAAGAAAACCGAACCTATTTCTTTGATTACGTAAAAGCATTATGAAGCAAACTTTACAAGTATACTTAATAATGTTTTACCTTGAGAAGAAACACGGTCAGACTTTTCTTCATACACACGTATTCCCGTATTTTCTCCCTGGATCATGGCACTATAAATATTTACCCTCGGCGTGTCTCAATAGTTTTGCATTATCAATGAATAGTTTATTGTGCGAACTTAAACCATCCAAAACGCATAAAAACGTCTAATTGTATCTGCTGTCTTCAGGCGCACGGTATCCAAATACAGTAAGAAAATATAAAATTAACTGATTCAGAAAATTTCATTTTTATACTTTGTTAAAAAAAATTATCAAAATCAGTTCAATTTTGAGATGCGAAAAATGGGAGAGGGAAAGTCGATTTTGTCTATTTTAGCTAGGCATAAAACAAAGTTTAAATACCTATTTATCGAAATTCCCTGTCACCGCATATTCCCAAAACTTATTTAATCCGAAACACAAAAATAATAATCTATATGTACATTTTTACTTTGAACTAAAAACAATAATTGATATCAAACATTCTTGAGTTAATTTTATATACATATACGAGTATTTATTCAAATCTAGCCATAGCAAAGCATTGCCGGGTTCACCTCCAATACTAATATTTACTAACATTCATTAAAATGTTAGACCACAAAGTTAATGCTTTGAACATAAATAATATATTTATATCATTTGAGCGGGAGTATTTCTGGAACTCCCCTCAGTAACTCGCGGATTTTTTTTGACGCTTAGGCTCAGAAAGGTTAATAAGAAGTTTTAGGAAAATTAGTTAGTAAATACGATTTGTGGTATAAAAATACACACGATATCCGAGGAAAAATGTGACTACACCGGCCGTCTCGTCGGTTGTTTGTGTAATTATTTCGTAAAAATAAAATATCGATCGAATTTATTTGAATGCGCTATTTATACATGCATGTATTTTATTTTAAATATCCGTTTATTTTTCTTATGATTAAACTGGCATTTACTAAACAATAAAAGCTTATTGGTTTATCGATTACAAAATAATTTAAGTCGCAATTACAAATGTATTATTTAAATCGATTTATACCCGGCTGCGTACTTAAGTATATATGTGGGAGCGAAGTGTGGACTTGAAAACTAGGGAGTTGAATGCCGTCGAAATCTCCTTGTGGTAAAGCTATTTGTGGATAGGTCGAGAATGGGGAAGTTCAGTTGTATTTCAATTTTTTAATAGCCTATTAAACTCAGCCCGTCGCCTCGTGGTATAGTGGTCAGCGCGTTTGCCTACCACACAAGAGGCCTCGGGTTCGATTTCCAACGAGGTTGAAATGAAATATTTATTTCAAAACGTGTTTTAATACTAGAATATTTCACACTCCCTGCACGGTACCTGAACGGTATAACTGATCACCTTACCTTTATGTAACAAAAATTATCAAGATACGCTGCTATTGGTATACCAATTTAGTTCCCTTTGCACCATTAAATGCGTAAAGCTTAACCCAAACTTACCCTAATTTAAAAAAAAAAATATTTACGTATCGTTTTATCAGCGCTATGATTTTTTAAAGTTTTGTAATTCTAAAATTACTAGTGACGTCTCAAGTTCTCTTCCGCTTTTTCTCGATCACTTCTGCGGATTCATCCATTGACGGTTATTCAAACAGAAATCTTGTACAACTCTCTTATCATTGGTTGATTCTTATGAACTAAAGGCGTTGTTGAAAGTCGTTTGTTTTTATTGAAATATTTTTTAACTTTGCTGTATAATTTAATGCTGTATTTTTTACTGAGCGTAAGAAAACATTTTTGCATGCAATTTCCTGTTAGGCTGAAGTTTTTCATTGTGTCAGTGAGTGTAACAAAGTGACATTAATTTATTTTTTTGCACCACAACAGGCCAGGAGGCCCAATAACAGTGGTGAATTACATCACAGAATACTCAGGCATTTATTTTTTGTGTTCTCACCGGGAATCGAACCCAGAACCTTCCGAGTGCGAGCCAAGCATCTTGACCACTACACCACGGAGGCCGCCTATTTAGGTACCTGGACACTCAAACATCAAAGGTAACGAGGCAGCAGATGAATTGGCATGGCTGGGAGCTGAATCAGCCCCGACAGGCCCTGAGCCATACTGTAAGTGGCCCAAATGTGCTTCTCGTAACGAACTTAGATCATGGGTAAGAAAACAGAGCATAATGCTCTGGCAAAAAGTACTTGGTCACAGTCACGGGAAGGAACTGATTCAAGAGTACTCGCAAAGGTTTGCTTTTGACCTAACAAAGCTCAGCCGAGATCAAGTGAGGGTAATCACTAAAGCCCTTTCCAGGAACTGCAGACTAAACAAACACCTTTCTAGAATTAACATTTCCGAAACTTCTAATTCAAGGTTTTGCGGTACAGATGACGATACACCTATACACATGCTATGTGTATGTGATGCTTTACATCACAAAAGAAGTCTTATCCTCGGAGTACTACTGGTTAAAGCTGGGGATGTTAAGTAGCTTGCCCCCTACCGAATAGCTTCATACTTTACAGATTTCGGTTTGGAAGGGAAGATTTAGCAAAATGAAAACTCTCACCTTTCGCACGATAGCCAGAAAGGCGAACTCTCCAACTACTATACAACGAGATGGATTTATCTCCACTCTATTTACTTTTTTGGGATGTTTACCTAAGAGCAGCAATCGAGTCGAAAACACTCGTCCTGAATTCTGGTGTCAGTGTACTTTTCTGATTGGTACTGAAACATATTTATTTTAACTGTGATACTTGAAACTGTTGTGCGTTTTATTTGGACATTTGTAAAGAATACAAATTTAAACAACTAGGTATACCTGAACTAATAAATATAACACACAATTTTTTTTTTTAAAGATGCAAAAACTTCACAAAGGTACTCTTGCTACCAATATGGATGTTTGTTTTTAACCAAAGCCTTTTAGAAAACAATACAATAGAGCCAGCATCCCTCTCATTCGCCAAATCATAAAACGTCTTAATTCTTTATGGTGCACATTGTTCCGAGTTGCCTGGATTCTTGTTTTTGGATATCTTTTTGAAAAATGTTTTGAAAATAAGAAAATTGAAATCAATTGTACTTACATATAACTTTGAATTATGTATCCTTACCTCTGTTCTGTATAAATACATTTAACTTTTTAATTAAGATACCAGTCTCGAAGATGTCGCGAAAGCGATGAACCGGGCACTGGATATTCCAAATTTGTGGATTAAAGTATCACTCGTCTTTTATTTATATAATAAATTACAATGAACTTCCATCAAGAATTTTCACTTACAAACTTAAATCATTTGTCTTTAATTTATATAATAAATTGCAATGAACTTCCATCAAGAATTTTCACTTACAAACTTAAATCATTTGTCTTTAATTTATATAATAAATTGCAAAGAACTTCCATCAAGAATTTTCACTTACAAACTTAAATGATTTATATACTCTTTTCAACCATATACAGCAGATTGTCATCGGCAAAAAGTTTGACAGCAGAGAATTTTAAGTAACTTAACTGCAATTTATTTCAATGTTCTTATTCTCTCTCAGGGTCTTTATACTAAATTAATTAAAGTTTTTTTTTTTTTTTTGTATAATTATACTTTCTATCTATGTGCTTAGCTCTTTTCAGGTTATTTGTATTTATTTATGAAGGTAAAGTTACTTACTACAAAAAAAATAAAAAAATAACAATAATAACGTATCCCTTACCCCATGAAGTCAAGAGACCTGTGTTGAGTTGGGATAAAACATAGTTTAAAAAGTGGGTAGTGTATGAATCTATCTTTGTATGTAAATCCCAATATGGGCGATAAAAATGTATGATTTTACAGTATTTCTAATGCCTAGGGATAAAACGGATATCCGGTTTTGATATCCGGCCTCCCCGGCCGGATACTTTCTTTTTAGCTAAGAACTCGATATGTCATTTTAATCACAAACGAATTTATTTTAAAAACGATTCGTCGCAAATATAATACTTTACATTGATTAGATGTATTGTAATGAATAGAGAAGAGGCAACTTGGGTTGAGGTTCTCCTGAGGCATGCGCAGCACGTGTCCAAGCCAGGATCACCGCCGCATCCTCGTGACGCGACGCTCGTTATAGTAGGCTGCTGCATCCGTTCTCGGACTTCAATGTAAGCTATAAAATCGAACCACTTTGTATCTAATATTCTCCTCAAGCACTTACTCTTAAAACTCGGAAGTTTGGTGTTCTGAGCATTGGTAAGGTTCCAAGATTTGCACCCGTATAGAAATATTGCCATTATACAAGAATTGAATAGTCGGCATTTTATTTTGATCGAGTATAGACTGGAATTCCAGACAACACGCATCGTGTTGAAAGTTGTTCCAGAAATTCCTAGGCGGGTTACGAGCTCTTTGTGCATGCTTCCATACTCAGTTATGTCAACTTCCAAGTATTTAAACCTGCCAACTTTCTCAATCCTTCAAGAAAGCGCCTTTCTTCAAGTATAAAAACATGACGAAATCCAGTGATCAATCAAAATAATAAGAATGTCTAGTTTTACGCCTTTTTAAACCTCGCCTCGAGGGCAGAAAAAAGTCACCTATATTTTGAGTATGTCCAAATGTTTATAAGCAAGGCTAGATTTCACTCCCTGTGGAGTGGTAAAGATTGAAATTTATTGCAACAGAGAGGGAAAACATTTTTTTAAGAAGGAAATGTCGAAGTCTACGGTCTGACCTGTCATCGGTTAGTTAAAGTGGCCATTTCATATATTGAGCAACCTTCCAGCCATCTATTTACCTTTCTACCATACATTCATGGAGACCGGACCGCTGTGCACGTGCAAACCACGAGCCCACCGCGTGATTGACCCATTTCACACCACGGCAAAAATCTACACGGCATGATAAAACACAATACAGTGGATCGATATTTATTGCTTTACAATTATAACGCAATAACCAGTACCCATGAGACCGACTAATCTCTAGTCGATTTACCTTTGAAGGATTTTTACCTGAGAGGGTATATTTCTATCGCTAAATTTAAATACTGATTTTGATAAAATTATGATAAAATTCTCATTTGTGAAGTTTAACTATATTGATTGAAAACTTAATTTCCATATTCTAATATTGAGTTATTTACAACTCGCTGAAAATGGTCACAAAAATTTTAATATTTGTGTAAATTATAAGAAAGCTAAAATTTATATATTGTAAAAAAAAACGACAAATATAAATATGATCAAGTTTAAATAGATACAAACGAATCTAATAAATGTCAATCCATAACATAGAATAAAGAATAGTCACTTCAATTTTACGGTTCGGTTTAGATTAAGATCATATGTGTAAAATAGGCTATTCTCCGTCACAAATCACGCGGCTGGTTTGTTTACTCTGTCTTGTAATAACTAACAGACTTTACATCTATATTTTACTGTCCGTTAGAAGACAACCATTCTTTTGTCTGGGGTTGCTTTTAAATTTCATTTTCTCAATTTACCTACCGACATTTTTATAGTTAAAGAGATGATTTCGTAGTTGATAACTATCCATGACTGCGATGGTCTTTCATAATTGCGCTATCGTATTACATTCGGACATACTTCCAAATGTTTATTTTGAGAAGTTTAATAACGGAAACCCCCTTGAAATTGACTAAAGTGGCCATTTAAATCAATCAATGGCAAGTTTTCATCATCATCATTCCCATTTTTCACCTAATGGTGCATAGGGCACTTTATGAGTACACCATCGCAGCGTATCTTGATCATTTTTGTGATAAGACAAAAATATGAAGGCAAGATGATCAGTCGTACGCTTTGGGTACCAGTCCAGAGACTATGAAATTTTCAAGTGTTAAAACACCCTTTTAAGTTAATATTTCATATCAACCATGTCTAGAATCAAGCCCAAGACCTCTTGTATGGTAGATAAACGCGTTGAACATTACTCTACGAAGCCGACAGTGTAAGTCCTGTTAATGCCTAGACAACCATAATTCATTCTCAAAAATCGAAAACGTTATTATTTATATTTTGCTCATTCAAAAACTGAAGTTTTTTTTTTTCTAATGTACGTATTTCTACCTAATTTTACTCATTATGACGTACACAGGTGAAAATGTTTATCAGTTACAATCAAAGTAAGTAAATCACAAAGAAAACTCCCTCACAGCAAAAATAAATGAAAATTTAACTGGATGGATATCCTTGCGTGGGATTTTTCAAAAGCTTTGTCTGCGCTCAATCCTCTTTTGTAGATTTTTCTTATGAAAGAAAAGTGGATTTTTAAAACACAAAAGAAAAAAAAACCTCCCACTGTATGAATGTAATGCGTATTTGGTAATACAACAATTATCTGTTTACTTTATTAGTACTTACTTTATTAGTGCTTACTTTTAATGGGATTATAGATTATAATCAGAAATGTTTAATATTTTGGATATTTGTAGCACTAACTTTGTGGTTCATTGTTATAATATATTTTAGAGGTAAAAAATAAAAAAACTCTGTTTCGTGAACCACTTTTTATTTACACAACCGACTAGTTTTGCCAATAATATTTAATATATTCCCTATAATGTTACCCCCTCCTCTCTTCTTATCGACACCCACAAATCTGTTGACTGTTTTTTTTACATATGTATGTTTAGTTATTATATTACCCTGAAGAGGGCAACGTGTACCGAAACTAGTCGGTTGTGAAAGAAAAAGTGGTTCCTAAAACAAAGTTTTTTTTTTTTTTTTTTAAATGTTTAATCTTACACTAGTTTTCGTCAATTCATCGAATTCATCTTGTGTTTCTAAAGTGTCTTAAATGCGCGAAATAAGTAAACAATGTCGGTATACCACAGGCGTATTACGAAAGTATTCAAACATTTTTTTAACGTGTACGCTAAGAAAAAAAGCTAAATTTACTATAAAAACCTAATATTTCTGAATATTATTAATTTTCATTGATTTTACTGCGCTCAATTTTCTAGTAAACTGAGTTAATAATTATTTTCTGTAGAACGCAAAATTTGCCTTAAAAAATTAATTCTGCGATAAACGACGTCGCTTGAGGTATTGTTGATACTCAACCCAGTCAATGAAGAATTCACATCCCTCTTTTCTTGATCCAATGAAGAGCATATTATGCACTTCTGGATTTCCTTCTATCAGCACAAAGATGCTAAGGCTTTTAGATTACAGAGAGCTCCGTCGGGCAGCTTTTGTCGTTCAGCAACGAGCAAATTTTCCGTATATGTAGGCACCGCCCAGGAGACTTATGTCCTTAGATGCGGTGTGCGGTATGTGGTGGGCTAGCTATTGTTTATGCCATTCACCTACAAAAATGCTACTCGGTGGCTACTCTCAGATAAAAATCCTGAAAATGGAAATTGAGATATGTCTGCCTCGTAGTGTAGTGGATAATATATTTACCTGCCATGATTTAGGTCCTAGGTTCAAATTCTGGAAAGGTGGACGTGAAATATTTGTTTCAAAAGTGTTTCAACCCGCAATAATTTCACTGTTCCTATACTAGTCAGATTCCATCCAACGAAAATAATCTGCACCACTGAATGTGAATCAGAAAATTACAATATGTACTAACGTTACGTAATTACTCATTGTGATATAAAGCCAAATGCCGCCTATATAACGCCTGCGCAATACCTATTCTTCTCTACGGATGCGAATCGTGGCACCTCACTAGAGCCCAAAACAGCAAAGGTCTGAGTTTTGAGAATGTGAGAAGAATCTTGGGTGAGCGGTGGTTTGACTTTGTGAGGAATGAAGTCATGAGGGAACGGACGCAGCAAACTCCGATGACAACTGTCGTCAAGCGGAGGTGATACGGTTGGCTAGGCCACATACTGCGGATGCCTCCTAAGAGCCTAAACCACGATTGCCTACTTTACAAGGCATCAGGTTCTCGACGTCCTGAACGTATACTGCCGACTGTTTTTTTTTTATTTGAAAATTTATTTATAAACCCTTACGGATTATTACATTCATTTTGCGAAAATAATATAAACCTTTTTATTCATACTTTGTTGTTCAAAATAATATTTTTTACATCTTTTAAAAAGTTTGTCTGAGTCTTTTGTTTAGTTTTGTCTGGTAGTTTATTGTATAATTTCAGTCCCTGGTTCATTAGTCTTGATTGTAATTTGTCTTGTTTTAGAAAGTTGGATATGATATTTTTCTGATATTCTCGTATTATGTCCATGTTGACTACATTTTTTTGCAAGTTTTAGTTTTTTTTAAAGGTTTTATTCAATTTCAACCAAATGTGCTATTTTTATTGTTTTTCAATAAGCGTGTATACATATTTTCTCCAATGTAATTTGTTCTGGGCATTTTAATTACACTGAATTAATTATTATTATATTGAACAGAAAATATTAAATTAAAAACATGCTTGTTTACAAATAAATAAACATTATATGACATTTTCTTAAGTGATTTTTTTTTGCTTTAATACAAAAGAGATTTGTAAAAACATCGAATATTTTATGTATATTTATTATATTTAATGTTATTACTAGCTTATCGACCTATACATAATTTGATTAGATGAAAATATTTATGTATAAACCAGTGTTTTTAATACATAGCTTGATACATATACATCGAATAAATAAATGTACATCGAATAGTATTATTATATTTTTACTATTCAAAGTTGCAGCGAAATTCAGACAAACACAGAAGTATCCTGTGTATATTTTATTACCATATCATTAGAAACTAACAAAGCAATGGTTGTTTATGTCACGCTCATAAAAGCGTCTGGGCGCGAGAGAGACCGAGATTATTTTCATAATGCGTATGCCGTGCGATGTCATACCATGGGCTTATTCACAGATACCACACAATGCGTTTGAGCTAGTATTGCGAACGCGCCAGCTTTAAAGAATCCACCAGTATGTCATAGAGCGGGGCACATTCGCTCTGCGCGACCAAAGAATCAGTTATAACTCCGTAACAGAAAAAGTAACATGTGCTATTCGTGCGTCGTCCTGCAAAACTTTGGATGGTTTAAAAAGTGGTTGAGCAAAAAATATTGAAGCTGCCGAGAAAAAACTTGTGCCGCGTGACAGTTTACAAAACATTATAAAATTGCCTGTTTTAGATAATGCCACGCAGAATATGCACAGCCAGGATTAGTTGGACAGGTCTCAATTGCTCGGGCAGGCGTATACATGATTAAACAAAATTAAAAACCGCCGTAGAATTAAGTGGCGTTTGGTATTATAGGGCCACCTATTGCGTCTACCAGTACAGATGCCAATATTTTTTCTACAAGACCATTTACGTATAATATATTGACATACTCCGAGGCCTCAAAAATGATGATACTTAAACTCATGCCCAACGCGTATTTAGCCGTTCTTTGGCTGCCAGCTAGGCGTGATTAGGTAATGAGTGATCAACTTAAATTCAAACATTTGATTTTCAAATATATTCCTTTCATTATGTTCATGTTATTATCATATTAAAATTTTGAATCGGTCAATTATATTATGTAAATCCCTCTCCCCCACTCTATTTCATCATCCTTTCTTGTTCTTTTTTCCTCTTGTCTTAAACAAGTGTTCTTTAAACCCTGTCACATCCGAAACCACGATGATCAGTATGGGCAAGAAGACATTTTAACATATTAAAAAAAAAAAAATTAGAACAAAGAAAAAAATTTTAAAAAGCAAATGGTTGCTTACTTCTGCAGGGGAAAAGTAAGGGGAGAGCGGCGTAGTACCAGACTCCCCTCTTCTCGTTTCACCCCTGCAGAAGTAAGCAACCATTTGCTTGTTTTGATATTTTATTTTTTAAAATTTTATTCGTTCTAAAAATATATTTTAATGTGCCAATATGTCTTCTTGCTCATACTGATCATCGTGGTTTCAGATGTGACAGGGTTTAAAGAACATCCTGTATATTATATTATTTTTTATCTTTACTGTGTAAAATATTATCTCATTATATTTGTGAAAAACCTTAACCGGATGTATGTACTCTTTTTTATATTTTGTATTATTATAAATCAACTGTTGTTTTTCCAAAAATGAAATTAAAAAAATACATAATTACAAGTTTTTTAAAACGTAAATCGACGCCTAGCGGCGCTATTGCCAAGTTCTTTTAAGTTACAGTGATGCACTGATAAGGATGCCGTTTAAAATATAATATTCGTGAGTTTATTTTCTCTTTCGTTCCTTGAAACCCAGTGGAAAGGAACAAATGGGACGAAATTATAAGGAATTTAAACGAAGAACCTGATTGGAATCCTCCGAAAACAAATGCTAATTGTTAACATTGAAATACAACCTTTTTGTGTACCAAAAATGAGCATCGTTTAATTTTTGGTAGTATATGCATGCTCGTTGAAAGCAGCCCTGGTCCAAATAAACAGTACTTACTAACTTTGTGTATGTGTACAAATTACTTCCCATACCTGCGGGCTCGCGTTTTAAAAAATTATGAAAGAAGAAAAAAATTTCAACCAGCGATTGCCAAATTATCAGAATTTCATAGAACGTTCTCTAAAAGGTTTCCCACCTTTATTAAAATACTTGTAAAATAAATTAATCAATTGTATAGCAGAGACTGTTTTGTTTATTAAACTTTTCTCTTAGGAGTGTTAAAAATTCCTTCCAGAATTTGAGATGGATTGTGTTTTGTGTTTATAAACCCGTGGGCGTTATTTTTCACAGGTTCAAAGTGGGTTTTTATGCTCAAGTGATGAACCATTTCCACATTACGATACTTGTTACATTGTCGTAAGTGCTTTTGTGTTTGTTAATCGAATCAGAATTCACGGTATAAATTTTTTACGTAATCGAAAATAAATATAACACATAGTTTTTACCAACAATATCTTTTATACGTGAGTTAAATATTTGAATATTTTTAAAAAGTACTGTATTTACTTAAAACTTCACAAATAATTTATGTGCAAAAATAAGGAGAAATCAATTTTAGGCATAAGCATAATGGTGTATTGAAATTTATTCCACCAGAAATATGGAAGTCCAGGCATGTACCGGCTTTATAATCTGTCATTGTCTAGTTTAAGTTGCCGCTTCACAGGCTTTGTAACATGTCGCCATTCTTCCTATGTTTAAACACCAACATTTTGTCGACTTTTTCATCTATTGACTATGTGGTAAAAGCTAAAACATTAAGGTTATTCTAAACGAAAATGTGAAACTAATTATTCATTGGCGTTTTTATCATTTTTATTGAAAAGTGCCTATTTTACGTTTATTTTCAATGGAAATTTTACAAAACTTAGTTTGCGGAAACTTTACACTATATTGATTGGTAAAAAATACCATAACAATATAATTTAGACGTTTTTCACAAAATGGTGTACAAAACAAAAAATATTTATCTTTACATTTTAGTTTTGATTCACCTTAATTGATGAGGGTTTCAACAGGCTGAACTATTTAACCTACTGGGCAACTCTAGAAACTATTAGTTGGTTTCGTCAAAAATATTTTAAGTTTGTCCAAATGCTTATACATACAGAGACTGGATTTCACCCCCTAAAGAGTTATTAAGATAACATATTACCATTGTAATTAACATTTTGGAGAAGGAAATATGGAAGTCAAGGTATTTACACGGCTTATGACAAGTGAAGGGTCTTCATTTCTCCTGTATGCCTTCCTTATCTAAAATCATTTGAACAAACTGTAAATAAATTTTTTTCAACTTCCTGGTACAAAAAAAGCATAAAATTTTCCTGCGTTGCCTAGTAGGTGAAATAATCCATCCAAAAAAGGTTTCAGCTTTTTTGCTTCACAAAAGTCAACAGATGGATGAGTTGACGAAATGAAGATGTTTAAACTTGAAAACGGTGAAAAAAAAAACGTTTCAAAGTGTGTAAAGTGGCCGCATAAACCAATCGATGACATTGTAAAAATAAAAATTTATGCCACTTTCATTTATAATTTTTACCAGTGACCGTGGTATTGTCGTGACCGACATCGTCAGACTGGTCTTCAATTGAAGTATTATTAATAAAATACTATCGTATTTTTTATTTTATATTATTTTATTTGGGATTTTTACAGCTATTACATAAAAAAATTAGTACATATATACTAACAATACCAGAGCCAGTTAAAAAAATCCACTGTAAATCTAATAATACATGATATATAAGAAAAGAGTTTACGTAAATCTATGTGTGTGACGTTTTTATTTATGTGTGTGTATGTGAATGTGTGTATGCGTGAATGAATGGGGGAGAGGGTGCGTGTATGATGCTACAAAAAAGTATAAAAAAATAATAATTCATAACTTGGTAATATATTGAAAAGGTACAGGAAAGAGCTTGGTAAGAAGTATGATTATTTTTAATTTTTTTTAAATTATACCTACTTTCGAAACCTTTTTGTTAAAATTTAAGTCAAGAAATGTTATAAATTGTATTTTTTAAAAGTAAAGTCAATGACAGGTCATAATCCCTTTTATATTTCCTTCTCTAAAATGTTCTCATTAATTAGTTATCGTTATAACAAAAAGCTTTCTTACAACAGTTTTAAATCCCTACAATATGTACAACGTGCGCACATAAAAATAAGATGGACGATATTACGCTTCTGTGTAAGAAAACGATCCATTATAACTCTATTACAATTAATATTATCATTCTCGAACAATACTTCTAATTGAAACGACATTTGTGTAAGAAAATTCTCGAATAATACAGATATTAAGAAATACGAATAACATTAATGATTCGTTTCAAATATTTGTGACAGTTTTTTTACCTTGGAGCACAATTCCTCAGGCAGATAGTTCAGAAGGTTAAACAACAGGAAACTAAAGGAAAGTCGTAAACAATAATACCACCCCCCTGGTTCGGGGTCGTCCTTCATAATTACACAAGCCATCTGCTCCTATTAGAGCGAAAAGCTTCAAATGTGATATATTTGACATAATTAATCCGGAGATGATCAAATTTGATAGGCTTGTACAAAACAAACTCATTGTATTTATCACCTATGTACGTATTTCTTTTGGTTGAATTCAAATAATTGTTGAATAATATTGGCAATCGTGAGAAAACAAAACAGTTTATTTTGCTAATATGTAACATAACAAAGATGAAATACATTTTGTAGAAGGGAATATAGAAGTTTAGACATTTACAGGGCTTATGACCCGTCATTGGCTGGTTTTATTGGCAAGTTTTGCGCACTGAGTAACATTCACCATTCTGCCTATGTTTGAACGTCTGTAAGCCTTCAAAACTTCCATCTGCTGATTTTTGTGA
The DNA here is from genome assembly GCF_059751315.1 of Micrasema longulum. NCBI lineage: Eukaryota > Metazoa > Arthropoda > Insecta > Trichoptera > Brachycentridae > Micrasema > Micrasema longulum. Next base: position 7,221 of record NW_028280042.1, on the reverse strand, counting down.
AATTAAAGAGCTGAAACCATTTTTTACAATATACGCTTATTTCAGCACAGAAACAGAAATGTGTACTAAATTCACAATATGTTACATTTTACCTAGAATTGAATAAATATGGATCTTCTAACATACGCAGAGTGGTGAATGCTACACTGTGTCCCAGGACTGTCATATATCAAGAAAAGTTTCACCAACTTTTTTGGAATCAATCTTCATAAACTATCCTAAGGGCAATATTTTGAGTTTGTCCAAATTTTTGTAGACAAGGGCTGGATTCAACTCCCTGGGGAGCTGTTTATATTAACATATTACAACAGAGATGAAGAACATTTTTTTTAAATATTTTTGTTTTAAAAATATTGTTGATAAATTACCTGGTCCATGAAGAAGTATAGAAATTGAATAAATAACATTTTCAGGCGTTGCCTAGTATGTAGGTGAAATAATTCAATTAGATGAATCTCATCAGCATAAATAAAGGTTTCAGCTCTTTAACTTCACAAACATCAACAGATGAAAGAATTGAAGGAATATAGATGTTCAAATATAGGCAGAATGGTGAATGTTACACAGTGTGTAAAGTGGCCACTTCAACCAGGCATTGACTGGTCATAAGCCCTGTAGATGCCTAGACTTCTATATTACCTTCTCTTAAATGTTCTTCATCTCTGTTGTAATATGTTAATTTCCTAAGGGCTATTTTAGACATTTGAACACACTCGAATTATCGGTTAAATAAATAAGTTGTTCGGTAATTTAATTAATGTAAGACAGGAAATGCTGAGGTGCTAATAACGGGTGTTTTTTGTCGAACCGTCTCATCAAACTAAAAATAAATGTTTCTTTTATTATGTTTTAACATTAAAAATAGTAATCTTTTCTGAAGACAATGCTTACAAATTGTGAAAATTAACTTTAAAAATTAGTTTTCAGTTCGCTAAATATATAGAGCTTGTCGTGAAACCATGAATTCAATTAAAGGACTTAATTTATATGTATAAAATAAAATTCTTATAGTAATGGAGTGCTCATAGTTCATTGATTGATGACACACACGTGCTAAATAATTTCACCTTAAATATAGAGAAGCAACTCCAAAAAGAAACTCAGCGTTTTCTGTAGTAATAAATACATCATATTCTGCAAATGTTCTGCTAGATCAGAACAATGTCCTGCAGTACCTTCACACTACGGAGACATGAAGAACAAAGGAATAATATACAAATAATAGGCCTATAAAGAGACCACAAGGCGTGATAACGCTGAGTCAGCCCAGCAAATCAGCCCAAGCACGTCAACCCAGTCGTGCAGCAAATCAGTTCCAGCATGTAAGTGCAGCAAGTTCAAATCGTCATCGGCCTTACATTTACGTGACATGATCCAATTCATTATTTATTCGCCATGTAATAAATACGAGTATGCATTAAACATCTACTTCGTGTCTTCTGTCAATCTCTAACTGGAATAAGAGCCCTACCCCCAAAACCTACCAAAATCCTATAGAAAAAAAAAAATTATATCTTAGGGGGTAGCAGCTTGTTAGATAACATTTTCAAAAAATAAATGTGTATTTTCCAATGATGGGTACTTAAATAGACATGTTACTGGTGTGAAAAAAATGTCATTTGAATTCGTAAGACTTTCATCATTATCAGACGTGACGCAGAAATGTGCCAAAGTTTGTGATGAAAAAAATAAATGAGTATTTTCCAATGATGGGTACTTAAATAGACATGTTACTGGTGTGAAAAAAATGTCATTTGAATTCGTAAGACTTTCATCATTATCAGACGTGACGCAGAAATGTGCCAAAGTTTGTGATGAAAAAAATAAATGAGTATTTTCCAATGATGGGTACTTAAATAGACATGTTACTGGTGTGAAAAAAATGTCATTTGAATTCGTAAGACTTTCATCATTATCAGACGTGACGCAGAAATGTGCCAAAGTTTGTGATGAAAAAAATAAATGAGTATTTTCCAATGATGGGTACTTAAATAGACATGTTACTGGTGTGAAAAAAATGTCATTTGAATTCGTAAGACTTTCATCATTATCAAACGTGACGCAGAAATGTGCCAAAGTTTGTGATGAAAAAAATACATGAGTATTTTCCAATGATGGGTACTTAAATAGACATGTTACTGGTGTGAAAAAAATGTCATTTGAATTCGTAAGACTTTCATCATTATCAGACGTGACGCAGAAATGTGCCAAAGTTTGTGATGAAAAAAATAAATGAGTATTTTCCAATGATGGGTACTTAAATAGACATGTTACTGGTGTGAAAAAAATGTCATTTGAATTCGTAAGACTTTCATCATTATCAGACGTGACGCAGAAATGTGCCAAAGTTTGTGATGAAAAAAATAAATGAGTATTTTCCAATGATGGGTACTTAAATAGACATGTTACTGGTGTGAAAAAAATGTCATTTGAATTCGTAAGACTTTCATCATTATCAGACGTGACGCAGAAATGTGCCAAAGTTTGTGATGAAAAAAATAAATGAGTATTTTCCAATGATGGGTACTTAAATAGACATGTTACTGGTGTGAAAAAAATGTCATTTGAATTCGTAAGACTTTCATCATTATCAGACGTGACGCAGAAATGTGCCAAAGTTTGTGATGAAAAAAATAAATGAGTATTTTCCAATGATGGGTACTTAAATAGACATGTTACTGGTGTGAAAAAAATGTCATTTGAATTCGTAAGACTTTCATCATTATCAGACGTGACGCAGAAATGTGCCAAAGTTTGTGATGAAAAAAATAAATGAGTATTTTCCAATGATGGGTACTTAAATAGACATGTTACTGGTGTGAAAAAAATGTCATTTGAATTCGTAAGACTTTCATCATTATCAAACGTGACGCAGAAATGTGCCAAAGTTTGTGATGAAAAAAATACATGAGTATTTTCCAATGATGGGTACTTAAATAGACATGTTACTGGTGTGAAAAAAATGTCATTTGAATTCGTAAGACTTTCATCATTATCAGACGTGACGCAGAAATGTGCCAAAGTTTGTGATGAAAAAAATAAATGAGTATTTTCCAATGATGGGTACTTAAATAGACATGTTACTGGTGTGAAAAAAATGTCATTTGAATTCGTAAGACTTTCATCATTATCAGACGTGACGCAGAAATGTGCCAAAGTTTGTGATGAAAAAAATAAATGAGTATTTTCCAATGATGGGTACTTAAATAGACATGTTACTGGTGTGAAAAAAATGTCATTTGAATTCGTAAGACTTTCATCATTATCAGACGTGACGCAGAAATGTGCCAAAGTTTGTGATGAAAAAAATAAATGAGTATTTTCCAATGATGGGTACTTAAATAGACATGTTACTGGTGTGAAAAAAATGTCATTTGAATTCGTAAGACTTTCATCATTATCAAACGTGACGCAGAAATGTGCCAAAGTTTGTGATGAAAAAAATACATGAGTATTTTCCAATGATGGGTACTTAAATAGACATGTTACTGGTGTGAAAAAAATGTCATTTGAATTCGTAAGACTTTCATCATTATCAGACGTGACGCAGAAATGTGCCAAAGTTTGTGATGAAAAAAATAAATGAGTATTTTCCAATGATGGGTACTTAAATAGACATGTTACTGGTGTGAAAAAAATGTCATTTGAATTCGTAAGACTTTCATCATTATCAGACGTGACGCAGAAATGTGCCAAAGTTTGTGATGAAAAAAATAAATGAGTATTTTCCAATGATGGGTACTTAAATAGACATGTTACTGGTGTGAAAAAAATGTCATTTGAATTCGTAAGACTTTCATCATTATCAAACGTGACGCAGAAATGTGCCAAAGTTTGTGATGAAAAAAATACATGAGTATTTTCCAATGATGGGTACTTAAATAGACATGTTACTGGTGTGAAAAAAATGTCATTTGAATTCGTAAGACTTTCATCATTATCAGACGTGACGCAGAAATGTGCCAAAGTTTGTGATGAAAAAAATAAATGAGTATTTTCCAATGATGGGTACTTAAATAGACATGTTACTGGTGTGAAAAAAATGTCATTTGAATTCGTAAGACTTTCATCATTATCAAACGTGACGCAGAAATGTGCCAAAGTTTGTGATGAAAAAAATACATGAGTATTTTCCAATGATGGGTACTTAAATAGACATGTTACTGGTGTGAAAAAAATGTCATTTGAATTCGTAAGACTTTCATCATTATCAGACGTGACGCAGAAATGTGCCAAAGTTTGTGATGAAAAAAATAAATGAGTATTTTCCAATGATGGGTACTTAAATAGACATGTTACTGGTGTGAAAAAAATGTCATTTGAATTCGTAAGACTTTCATCATTATCAGACGTGACGCAGAAATGTGCCAAAGTTTGTGATGAAAAAAATAAATGAGTATTTTCCAATGATGGGTACTTAAATAGACATGTTACTGGTGTGAAAAAAATGTCATTTGAATTCGTAAGACTTTCATCATTATCAAACGTGACGCAGAAATGTGCCAAAGTTTGTGATGAAAAAAATACATGAGTATTTTCCAATGATGGGTACTTAAATAGACATGTTACTGGTGTGAAAAAAATGTCATTTGAATTCGTAAGACTTTCATCATTATCAGACGTGACGCAGAAATGTGCCAAAGTTTGTGATGAAAAAAATAAATGAGTATTTTCCAATGATGGGTACTTAAATAGACATGTTACTGGTGTGAAAAAAATGTCATTTGAATTCGTAAGACTTTCATCATTATCAGACGTGACGCAGAAATGTGCCAAAGTTTGTGATGAAAAAAATAAATGAGTATTTTCCAATGATGGGTACTTAAATAGACATGTTACTGGTGTGAAAAAAATGTCATTTGAATTCGTAAGACTTTCATCATTATCAAACGTGACGCAGAAATGTGCCAAAGTTTGTGATGAAAAAAATACATGAGTATTTTCCAATGATGGGTACTTAAATAGACATGTTACTGGTGTGAAAAAAATGTCATTTGAATTCGTAAGACTTTCATCATTATCAGACGTGACGCAGAAATGTGCCAAAGTTTGTGATGAAAAAAATAAATGAGTATTTTCCAATGATGGGTACTTAAATAGACATGTTACTGGTGTGAAAAAAATGTCATTTGAATTCGTAAGACTTTCATCATTATCAGACGTGACGCAGAAATGTGCCAAAGTTTGTGATGAAAAAAATAAATGAGTATTTTCCAATGATGGGTACTTAAATAGACATGTTACTGGTGTGAAAAAAATGTCATTTGAATTCGTAAGACTTTCATCATTATCAGACGTGACGCAGAAATGTGCCAAAGTTTGTGATGAAAAAAATAAATGAGTATTTTCCAATGATGGGTACTTAAATAGACATGTTACTGGTGTGAAAAAAATGTCATTTGAATTCGTAAGACTTTCATCATTATCAAACGTGACGCAGAAATGTGCCAAAGTTTGTGATGAAAAAAATACATGAGTATTTTCCAATGATGGGTACTTAAATAGACATGTTACTGGTGTGAAAAAAATGTCATTTGAATTCGTAAGACTTTCATCATTATCAGACGTGACGCAGAAATGTGCCAAAGTTTGTGATGAAAAAAATAAATGAGTATTTTCCAATGATGGGTACTTAAATAGACATGTTACTGGTGTGAAAAAAATGTCATTTGAATTCGTAAGACTTTCATCATTATCAGACGTGACGCAGAAATGTGCCAAAGTTTGTGATGAAAAAAATAAATGAGTATTTTCCAATGATGGGTACTTAAATAGACATGTTACTGGTGTGAAAAAAATGTCATTTGAATTCGTAAGACTTTCATCATTATCAAACGTGACGCAGAAATGTGCCAAAGTTTGTGATGAAAAAAATACATGAGTATTTTCCAATGATGGGTACTTAAATAGACATGTTACTGGTGTGAAAAAAATGTCATTTGAATTCGTAAGACTTTCATCATTATCAGACGTGACGCAGAAATGTGCCAAAGTTTGTGATGAAAAAAATAAATGAGTATTTTCCAATGATGGGTACTTAAATAGACATGTTACTGGTGTGAAAAAAATGTCATTTGAATTCGTAAGACTTTCATCATTATCAGACGTGACGCAGAAATGTGCCAAAGTTTGTGATGAAAAAAATAAATGAGTATTTTCCAATGATGGGTACTTAAATAGACATGTTACTGGTGTGAAAAAAATGTCATTTGAATTCGTAAGACTTTCATCATTATCAGACGTGACGCAGAAATGTGCCAAAGTTTGTGATGAAAAAAATACATGAGTATTTTCCAATGATGGGTACTTAAATAGACATGTTACTGGTGTGAAAAAAATGTCATTTGAATTCGTAAGACTTTCATCATTATCAGACGTGACGCAGAAATGTGCCAAAGTTTGTGATGAAAAAAATACATGAGTATTTTCCAATGATGGGTACTTAAATAGACATGTTACTGGTGTGAAAAAAATGTCATTTGAATTCGTAAGACTTTCATCATTATCAGACGTGACGCAGAAATGTGCCAAAGTTTGTGATGAAAAAAATAAATGAGTATTTTCCAATGATGGGTACTTAAATAGACATGTTACTGGTGTGAAAAAAATGTCATTTGAATTCGTAAGACTTTCATCATTATCAAACGTGACGCAGAAATGTGCCAAAGTTTGTGATGAAAAAAATACATGAGTATTTTCCAATGATGGGTACTTAAATAGACATGTTACTGGTGTGAAAAAAATGTCATTTGAATTCGTAAGACTTTCATCATTATCAGACGTGACGCAGAAATGTGCCAAAGTTTGTGATGAAAAAAATAAATGAGTATTTTCCAATGATGGGTACTTAAATAGACATGTTACTGGTGTGAAAAAAATGTCATTTGAATTCGTAAGACTTTCATCATTATCAGACGTGACGCAGAAATGTGCCAAAGTTTGTGATGAAAAAATAAATGAGTATTTTCCAATGATGGGTACTTAAATAGACATGTTACTGGTGTGAAAAAAAATGTCATTTGAATTCGTAAGACTTTCATCATTATCAGACGTGACGCAGAAATGTGCCAAAGTTTGTGATGAAAAAAATAAATGAGTATTTTCCAATGATGGGTACTTAAATAGACATGTTACTGGTGTGTAAAAAATGTCATTTGAATTCGTAAGACTTTTTCAATCATTATCAGACGTGACGCAGAAATGTGCCAAAGTTTTGTGATA
>NW_028280040.1:0-63003 GCF_059751315.1 Micrasema longulum | reverse complement strand
GTTTGACCAGCAGATATTCTCCCGCGCCACGATGCCCACCGCCATGCTGGAGACGTATGCGTCGTGCGAGCGCCCCCCTCCTCTGGACAAGCTCAACCCGTACCGCGACGACGGGCGCGACGGCCTGAAGTTCTACACGGACCCTGGCTACTTCTTCGAGCTGTGGAGGCAAGAGATGCTGCAAGACACGGAGAGGATTCAGCACGACAGAGGAAAGAAGGTCACTATTGTATATTACCCTACTAACAGCTATTCGCATCCATGGAGTACTTATTTATTCATAATGGCACTGAGGAAAACAAAAGAATATTTGTTTATAGACTGTCTAACTAAGCCAAAAAAAATTATAAAATATGTTTACGTTGTAATTTTGAGATTACTAGGAGTTGGCTTCCCGGAAGCCGGAAATCTGACTCAAAAGAACATGACGTAGTTCACAGTAGTTTTTTTTTATAAATTTTTTCATACATTTTCAAAATACCTAAGGTACAATTAAATACTCGAATTTTTACCAAAACCACGCGAAACCTTTTAATTTATTTTGTTTTGTTTTGTAATTTTAATATTTTTCTTGCATTTTTCAATATGCAGTAATTATGATGCTACAGTGTTCTTATCATATTTCAACAGTCAAATGAGCAAACATTACAAAAAATATTTTATAATGCCATTATATACATTAAGTTACAAGCATTAATAAATTGTAAAATGTTACTTTTAGCTTTACTGCAAAATGTCAGATTTAGACATATCAAAGTGTACTTTTGGGGGTGCGATAATATTTATTATTAGCACTTGTAATATACAAATAACTACATAACATGTCTAGTATAATTAAAATTTTGTGGCGCAGGTACGGCCGCGCGGAGGAGGCAGCGGCGCAGACGCGGCGCGGCGCAAGCAGCGCGTGCGCGCTCCCCCATGCACGCGCGACAAGCAGCGCGAGCTCGCGCTCACTCGCGGAGAGCACCTCATGCCGCAGCCCCCGCCCACCCACTACCCGGACCCTCCGCCCTCCTACGAAACCCTGCAGCAGCACTATAATCACTCTCCAGGTAGGACTACCCGTGTAATGCCCGACGCTCGACACGCGCAAGTTGCGCATTGAACTTAAAAGAAATAGTCTTTTTGCTGCTGGTTTAGTTGGTCTTCCCGAAAACAGTGATCACGCTTAGTGGCGGTTTTGCATATCACCCCCTCATGTGTAATATCGACAACTATAAGAAATTATTAGGTGTACCCATAAGTAATCAATTATTTTTAAGGTATGATAATGACGCTTTAAAAACACTGGTGGAAACGAATCCTAAACTGAGCATCCAGGAAATAGCAAACACTCTTCAGGCTACTTTGTCAACAGTTCAAAGACATCTTCATGAAATCGGGAAGGTTTACAGACAGGGTATACGGGTCCCACATCTATTGTCGGAGATGAATAAAGATCAACGGCGTACAATTTGCGCATCTCTTTTGTGCAGAGAAAGAAGTGATCCATTTTTACGAAGGATTGTTACTAGTGACGAGAAATGGGTCTTGTACAACAACAACAAGCGCACTAAACAATGGCTTTCTCCAAATCAACTAGCCGTACCTACTCCTAAACCATCCCTCACTTTAAAGAAGGTGTTATTGTGTGTTCGGTGGGACTGTGGTGGCATCATTCATTTTGAACTATTGAAACCGGGAGTAACAGTTACGACGTATTGCCAACAATTGGATAGATTGCATAACCAATTGCTGGTAAAACGACCAGGTCTGGTCAACAGAATAGGGGTAATATTGCAACATGATAATGCCCGGCCGCATGCGGCAAGATTAATCCAAGAAACAATAAGGCAGCTAAGCTGGGAGGTTTTACCACACCCTTCATATTCCCCAGACATAGCACCGACCGATTTTTATTTATTCCGGTCCATGGAACACTACCTGAAGAATATATATTTTTTTAAATGTTCATGATGTTCGAACTCACCTAGAAGCATACTTTTCTTCAAAAGATACGGAATTATATGAAAAGGGAATTAAAAGTCTACTGACAAGATGGCAAAAAGTCCTAGATAGCGATGGAGGTTATATAATCGATAAAAAATTAAATTAAATGTAGTTAAATTCTTAAATAATTTTGTTGCCACTTAAATAATTGATTATGATTACTTATAGGTACACCTAATATAAAGAAAGCCATAGAAAATTACCTGTCAGCGGATAGTACAGCCGAGTTGATTGCAGCAGAAGTAGTGTAGAGTAGTGTGGAGCAGTGTGAAGTCCAACAGCTCCCGTTTACAGTCCTATGTAGGGGGAGAATGTTGATCCTAGTTTGTGCTTTTGCACTTACGCTGGAAGATGTGTTTGAGTCAGGTGGTCCTTTAAAAGACCACCTGACGAAGTTAGGGACGGTAATGTCGAGCAATCTATTAAAATATTTAAGTTCCCAATTCATCTATGTAATTTTATCTTATCTCAATAAACTTCCTCTCCAATAAAATAGATTTAGACTGGAATGATTTACTAAAACATAGAATTCATAGTTCATGTTTGCATATGCGCTATTTTTTTATGAATAAATTTGACGGTTGTCAGGTTTTATAAAACAGTCGTTCAAAAAGTTCAGTGGTCATTTTTATTATTTTTTCTTAACTTGTTCCATATGTAAGAAAATATTTTGTATAGCCAATTTCCCGTAGCGCTGAACTTCCTTTTCGGTCTTTGGAAACTAAAAATGTTTGGAAACCCCTGAATTATACTGCCGATGGATAGTATTTATCTTGAAGCTGTTTTAAAATGACACAAGTCTGATTGCGCGTTTCCCTCTTCCCCAATGTTTATCAGTATTATTGTTAATGTTGAGTGGCGTTGACAATTTGGTTTCTTTTTATCATATTGTTTGTGATTGGGAATATCATGCGCTTTAGGAGGTTTTCTCACAAAATAATATTCAAACCACATCCAGGTAAAGTTATTAATTACTGCAGAAGAATAATTGACAAAAAAAAACGGCATTCAAATTATTTTTCTAAATTGTTTATTCTTAAAATAAAACCGAGCTACATTATGTAATTCCTCAATTTGTCATATTTTCTTTGTGTTAAATGAATAGTAGGTTTAGACCGAAAGGGGGAAATTCGAATCCTCCATAAACCGATTTTGATTCGATAACTTGAGTATGATTAAAGCTATCTGCCCTATATTTTTTGTAATTGTGAAAATAACAGAAGGAAGCATTTTCCGGTTTTTGTTTTTAAATTTTCAAATCATTTAATATTAAAACAAAATAAAGACGTAAATAATGCATAAGTCAATTTCACTTTATGAACATTAGCATTCGGCTAACTAACAAAAATGAATAAAATTCAAAATGAGTAAAATATGTGTACGTAAAAACATGAATAAATTATTGCACGATCATGAACACTTCCAACTTTTTATTCTCGTGACGCTATACAAGTAGGCGATGGGGTCGTTTGGTCCCCCCGTTCGAATCATGTGTAATTTTTGGATGCTTAGTGAGGAAAGGGTTTAATACTATTCAGTCATTAATTTCACAGTAGTGGCTGTTTAGCTTAGAAGACAGCATATTGTGGCCTATAAATAAAAATATAAGGTGCATAGGTTTTCTCGGTTACGGTTTGGGTGATCCCGCGTAAGTTGGATTCGTTCCGACATTTCGGCTACCATTTTCGGGGTAAACATTGTGTGTTAATGTACTATTAAGTTGTACCGTGTCGCAGTCGGCAGCAGGCACATTTCGTGTCATTTTTGTAGTGTTTAGTGCTGAAAACCATGTTGAGTTTTATTTCAGTCCATTGTCTTTGTTTATGTTATTTGAGTGTTTGTGTTACACACTACAAAAATGACACAGATTGAGCCTGCTGCCGAATGCGACACAGTACAACTTACTAGTACATAAGCACATTTTTTTCTTCTATAAAACACATCTTTTACCCTAAAGATGGCTCATGCAATGGTAGCCGGAATGTCCAAACGAATTCAACTTACACGGGATTACTAAAAAATGATACATATTAAAAATATAAGGGTTTGTGAATTTTGTTTGTGTTTTAATGTTTTAATGAAAAAAAAAAAAAAATTAAATGTATTTTTTTAATTTAAAGAGAAATTAGATTTATAAAAAAGGTAGAGAAATTGTTAGCATTATTTTGCACTTTTAAAACATGTATAATGTGTGATTTAATGTTGGGATATTTCTTGTCCAAAGTGTAGGTTAGGGTGGTGCTTAAAATACCCAAAAATATTTTTTGTTTCTTTTCTCTTGAGTCACCCTCCCATTTTATTCTACCTAATAGGAGAAACTTAAATTAATTTTTTGAGATTTTTTGAGAAAAATTTAAAGGTCGCTACTAAAGATTTAAAAAATCTAACATTTTCCCAAAAAGTGATTATTTAAAAAAAATTGTGTTTATTATAAAATTATATTTTTTTACATAATAAAACCTAAAATGAGTTTTTAAGGTCCATATGTGTTATCCAAAGCTAATTTTGTATCATATATGTGTTACAATTTACTTTCGGGATGTGAACAAATAAGAGGAAAATTAGACAAAAAACACAGATTTTTACAAAATTTCTTTAATTGTCACAATTTAAAAAAAACTTATTACAGAATTAATATAAGCTTATATTAGTTGTTTAGAGTCCTCAAAAAAATTTTGATGCCACAATTAACACGCAAAAAACTCATTATGCAGACAGCAAAGTTACTTTTTTGTAGTTCGGGAACTTTTGTCTGAAGGACTTCACAAGAAGCAAAATATACTGCTTCTGGTCTTCATATAGGGTCAGTATTTTGTTGTACTCTGGATTAAGGACACCCCTCTCTCTGCTGTATCATTGACTACCTTAAATTTTGTTACTATTTCCTTACTTTGAATATATTCTTTGTCTTTGATCCAGTCTTCAACTTTTTTCTTGAGGAAATCGGAGCTTAATCCGGTAATAGAAAAGAATCGTTTGGTGTTACTAGTGACAAAATCTTCTAGATTTTTATTACCAATGTTTTCAATCTACAAGTTTACATTAATTCTTTTCGGGCAAAAATCAGCTCCTTCTTTCTTTAGAGCTTCCACCATTTTTTTCTGAGTTTTATTTCCTACTTTGTCATCAAAAAATGATAAGGCGATAAGTTCTTCTGAGACATACCATAAATGGCCACATACTTTATTTATTGCTTTTCTAGCTATGACAGGGTTTATATCCTCATACTTCTTTAAATCTTTGAGGAATTCCAAGTCGTTTCTTGGGGCTAAACAAGCGGATGGAGCTTGGAACCAATACTTAATATAGATTAAGACTGTAAAAATACAGATTTCTCGCAAACCTTTTTCCTCATGTTTTGTCAATCTGAATTGTTCTCGAAACAAGAATATTTTCAGAGAGTAGATAGACTTTGCCATCCAACGTGCTCGGTGAGTACCTGCAGGCTTTTTAAATGACACGCCATTTTCTAGTTCTCCTCCCAAAAATACAATGCTTAGTTGCAAGAGTTCCTTGTTATCATCTCTGGGCTGATATTCTGTCAATTGTTTCTTAGCAAAATTGATTATTTCATCTTTCACATCTTTGAGCTTTTCAATAGATTCTTCATCAGTTTCTAACGTCGTATACTCTTCTTTATTAATTAATTGCCAGTTTTTCTGAAATATTTTGAATAATAAAGTATCTGGTCCAGACGAAGGCCCAATTTCATTTTGAACAACTGATTCCAGCATAATTTCCATAATGTGATGCCTACATGCTAACCAGAGCATTTCCTTATCCATTTTCTGCTCAAGTAGAATACAAGCCCCTTTTTGAGACCCGGTATTAGATGCGGTTGTGTCAAAACTCACACGCTTTACTTTATTGAGTAAACCTCATGAAAGGAGGGATTCATAAACTGCTGATGCAATTTTTTCACCTTCAGCAGGCTCAAGTTTTAGAATGCAGAGAAGCTGATCCACCCCTAAAACTTAATGAAATCCAACAAAATTTTAGTTAACTCCATTTTATATATGAGAGATCAAAATGGGAGGGTGAACCGTTGAATTTTTAAACTTTCATCACCCTAGTGTAGGTACATCACATAGACAACATTGATAATTTAATGCCTGAGTGATGTACCTAGAATGACAACCAGCAAATTCTAATTGAATAAGGCCATTGAATGTTTATTTGATTCAGAAGTTGGCATCAAAAAGTAAAAGTAAAGCATTAAAATAATAAATTTTTCCTTAAAGTAACATAGTTTTTACTTGAAAAACATAGTTATTTTATTCTGTAGGAAATTTTGATAAATGCTAACAATTTTCAATGTGTTTTGTAGGTGTGATGATGCTAGACACAAGGGATGGAGTAGCCGCGCGACCCAACTCTATAGAGCTGTCACATCAGTACCAGCCACACCAGCCACATCAACACCAGTTGCATCAGGCTCACCAGTCCCATCCACACCAGCCCACACCCACCAACCACAACTCGCACGGTGAGCTATATCAGTCTATACCACGTCCCGAGATACTGCATCAGATTTTTTGGCTTAACTGAATTTGTTGGTAGAATAAGTCAAACTGAGTTGTTCATAATACAGTGATAATCTTTTTATAATGAGAAAATTACTAGTTATTCAACAAGTGCTGAGTTACGGTAAATTTAAGATTTTAGGAAAACTTTTGATGAGTTCTGAACTGGCTCATTATTTCTATCTTCGTCCCAGTCTTCAAATTATGGAAGTGCCGTCCGCCTGTCACCGAAAGTCAAACTTTATTTATTTACACCCATGGGCCTTTTACAATAAATACAAAATTATAGTGGGATTAATTTGTCTTGTAATGGTTGCAGGTGAAGAGCTCATGTATGGTACAGGTCCTCTATCTTCCGAGAGTCTGTACAGTGGGGGCGGAGGCACTCCACGCAGGGGTCGGCCCTCGGCCCCGCCCCCTGCGCCCCCCGGCCCCTCTACGCCTTCTCGGCGCTCAGCCTCAGCGCGCGAGGCGCTGCCGCCGCCGCCGCCACCACCCGCTTCGCCCCCTGCCATGGCGCCTTCTCCTCCCGCAGCCAGCCCGCCGGCCGAAGGTCCCCCGCCGCCGCCGCCACCCCCACCACCACCCGAGGGCGCTCTCACACCGCCGCCCCCGCCGCCGCTGGCTAATGGAGACATCCGCTCGCCCGTGCTCAAGCAGCCCCTCAAGGCCGCGCCACCACCCCCCGCGCCGTTGCCTGATCCCCGGGATGACTTGCTCAAGGCAATCAGAGATGGTAAGATACAACCTCACCTATCGAATGCACTAATATCCGACAGAATAGATACAGGGTTATTGTTCAAATACTTACTATATTTTTCCTCACTTCCAGGAATAAAACTGAGGAAAGTGGAGAAGACTAACAGCACCAGAGGAAATGAATCGGGTAGCGTGGGTAGCGCGGCTCTCCACGATGTGGCGTCTATTCTGGCGCGGCGAGTAGCCGTGGAGTTCAGTGAGTCGGACAGCGGAAGTGACTCGGAGGCAGACTCCGATGGGTGGGCGGAGCCACCGCCCGCGTGACACCACCCACTGCCGCGGGCATCCGACAGAAACAATTTTGCCGATATAATTCCCTCTCAATCAGCTCAGCCCGTTCAATCTCCCCCCTCCTCTGGAAAGACTGCGAAAGTAAATGTCAAACCCACTTTTCGCATTGACCCCAGCCTAATTAGCGGCGTCAAACCCGTACCAAACACAACCACCGACGTCCCCGAAACTATCACCCCGAATGTCATCGATCTGAATCAAGATAATTTAAAGTCCAGCATTGATAAAACTGCTAAAATGTGCGAGGATTCTGAAAATGTTGTCCCTAAAGTGGAAGAAAGTCAAGTTATAATTAGGAGAGATAGTGCGAATTCCGTGGGGTATAATGATCGGAAGCCTATGATCAGTTTTGAAAGTCCCATGCCTTCTGTGGAGTTATTGAGAAATAGAATAGGAGCTAATAATAATGCCGGAGTCGCCCAGAATAATTATTCTCCGGTTAATGTGAAAAACATTCATCCACAATTCAAAGTTACAGATTTACAGTCTAAAATCAACGAGTCCCACTTTTCTACCAATGATACAAATTTTAAAGTCGATGATTCGCAATCTAGAGTTAAAGAGCAACCCAAAGTTGACGATTCGCTTATTAAAGCCAATGACTCAAAAGCTGAAGGTATTGATACGCAAATTAGAGTTATTGAAAAATCTAGAGGTAGTGAGCCACAATCTAAAGTTAGTGAATCCCAATATAGGCATAGTGATTTTCAATCTAAAACTAACGATTCGCAATCTAGAATGAGTAATTCGCAATCAAATGTTATTGATTCACAATCTAGACATAATGATATACAGTGTAAAATCGGTGATTCACAATCATTGCACAATATGCAATCGAAAACAAATGATGCACAATCTAAAGATAAGAAACTGCCACCGAAAATAAAAGACAAAGCTCCAGAAGTCAGACCGAGAGTATCATCAATGGCCGTAGAAACACAGAAAAGTGCTTCTATAGCGTCTGTTCAAAAAAGCAATCCCTCAATCAAAACAGAAAATGACAAATTTACAAATGAAAATGAATTATGGCAAAAAAATATGAAAATGAATAGTGGTCAACAAGTGATCAAATCACCAGAAAAGAAGAAATCTTCTCATAAGATTGATGAAGAAAAAGTAACGGTGTCTAATGCCATTAAACATTTTAACAATAAATGCGAGAGTATCGCTACCAGCAAACAAGATGTCAACAAGTCAGCCACAGTGTTTCACAGTGTTCAGTCCAATAAAGGTTACAGCGCCCGGCCTGTTTACGCCACTATGGACTGTCGCAGTAAACGGAACAACCTCATGACAAGAGGGTATACAGTCACGGAGTATTCCATCCGCGCTGAGAGCTTCCGACGCCAGGCCTCCGTGACGGGGGCGGTGGAAGATAGGCCCCGTACTCACGCACACTGCGCGCAGTGTGTCAAATCCGGCGGCCATTGCAAAACCAGATCTAAGAGTCAGAGTTCTGCAGAAGAAGATGCCTTTAGAAGGCCGGGATATGATTATGCGCAAATTGAATATAGGGGAAACGTTCCAAATTATAGAGTTCGTTTTGACGAGTCAACTCTTCGTGGTTGCGACCAGAAAATTCCATCCGATATACTGAGGCGACCACGACCGGCTTCCGCGGGAAACTCCGATCATGAGGGAGACGACGATCTATTTGAAAAGTATGAAACACTCGTTTAGTTTTTCCATTAATTATTGTCAAATAATAATAGTAAACATTTGAAAGTACATCTTGAATACTCCTTGTATTGAAATATTTTCCCTCGGGGGTTACTGGGCTAGTTTAGAACAGTAAGTTGAAAACGTATCGATTGCAACCGATGCGTAATGCTTCTTGTTGTACTCAACTGTGCTAGTAGATTATGGAATAATTCAAATCTATTCAATTATTTATTTTTTAAATTTCGACCCGAGTCTTATTTTTACTGTTGGAAAGTAAATATAAAATTTATTACATATATACCTACTTATTCTTGTAGTAAATTAGCCAAGAAATAATAGGACTGATTTGTACTCACTCTCTGAAGTAGAACATTTTTACATTGCCAATAATATATTTTTTAAATGATTAGAATCCTTAATCCTGCTAAGCCGCAACATTTCGCATTACAGACTATGTAGTATTATTGCGAGTGCCGTGTGAATTGACATTACAATAATCAATTCATTTTAATGGTTCAACTACCTTATTCTGTATTTATTCAATATACTTAAATGTATCATTGCCTCCATACGTTTGCTTATATTAACTGTTGAGATATTTCGGTACTGTATTAAATTATAATGTACCTAATAAATAGTATGTATCTAGATTAAGTTATGAAGTAATATTGAAGTTTCCGCTTTGTATAAATGTCTGTCAGCCGTGTACCATTCCGGGTTTGCGCCGTACGGCAGTCCGCCCTCGAGAGCCGGGGAAGGAGATCGGGTCAGCTCATCAGGATGCAGCTCCCGTTACGGGTACAACGCCGACTGTATTGTTTGTCCAACTATTTTAGAGAAAAAATTGTGGGGTAATTACTGCAACTAGATACCTTCAAAATCAGCATTTTTTAAATTGCCCAGTAAAAACATATATTTGTATCTTACTCCATGAATGCTACATTAAAATCATCGTAAAATGATTGTAATGAATCATTAATCATTACTTCATTACTTACCTATTTGTATGTAATGCCTAATGTCGCATTTATGAAGGAGGATAAAAAAATGTGTTTTTAGTAGGTTACTCCCAAATGCTGATTTTGAAGTTACCTATTCTACAGGCAATTTAAGAAGAGACTTTTGACGTTTACACGCTCATGAAGTTCTGTATTGTTGTAATCTCCGCAATGGTGACATACCGCCAGAAAACATCTAATTATATTGTGTGTGTTCATTTTAAGGGTTCGCATACGATTAATTAAATTTGATCGATGATAATTTTGACATCGGCCTTATTTAAATTAGTTAAACTTTAAAAAATAAAATATACTCTTATGTGAGATGGTCACTTAAAACTAGGTATGTTCACAAATTAGTAACTTTCGCTTTATTTTTCTAGCATTGCCAATCCCCACCATAATACTGTCAAAAATCACTATTTCACTCGTGATTATTATTATGTGAACCATACTACAATTCAATTATGTTAAAATATAAAACTCCAGATTTAATCTAAATGAAATTATTACTTTATTAGAATTGTTTATTGCTATTTCTGTTACTATCTTTGTCGTCCTATAATTATTGTGGGAGACATAATATAACGAATGACCAAATTAAACAAATAAGTAAACTGCCTTTTTTTTACTCGAACAATTTTATTTTTGGTTAGTATTAAGCTATTTAGTCGTAAATATGAAAACCCATTTCTAATCACCCCAT
The DNA here is from genome assembly GCF_059751315.1 of Micrasema longulum. Lineage (NCBI taxonomy): Eukaryota > Metazoa > Arthropoda > Insecta > Trichoptera > Brachycentridae > Micrasema > Micrasema longulum. The sequence continues at coordinate 52,072 of NW_028280040.1, read as the reverse complement.
ATGGCAGAAAATTAGAAAATCTAAGACTGCGACAACATTATTGTAAACTGTCAACAGTATCTTCTTATATTGCCTAAACTGTAGTTGTAATCGTTTTCCCACAAAATGATTTGATATTGAAAACTGAGTGCACATATTTATTTGATATACACAATGATGTTATAATTTCGGCATTTAATATAATAATCATAGTACGCCAAATTTATATAGTTGTAAAATGTAGATATTTGTACCTTTATAGTGTCCAAATATAAAAGTCATATGTATTCTCATTTTTTGTTTCCACGCTCTTTATTCTACAACTTTTACTTATGGATGTATGTATTATACACCTTATCGCTTCATTTCACGTCTTTTTCTCTCTGTATGTAGTATTATTTGCAGAGTTGAAAAATAAATAGAATGTATGAACTGTTATTTTTTCTTAATAATAAATTTAAAACAAAATCCACATGTACATACTTCGTACATTCCGACCTGAAGGAATACATAGTTTGCGTCATCAGTCTATCAATAAAACTTCTTTTATATTAATTATCATGTCACAATTGTTTTAAAATAAATATTCTTTCTGTCAAATAACCTTGTTGTTTTTTTTTAATGGAAATACATAATTCCTTAAATGGTACATATATATTGAAAATTTAAGTTGATCGAAAACTATTACGACATGTAATGAAATACTGATTTTGGGTATTAAAATATGTTTTGTTTGTTTTTTTAATATTTCAATATACTTTTAATTGGTGGTGTTGTTAGCTAAACACCATTAATATATTGAGTTTTCACGTAAACACCGGTTAATTCTTTATGAAGGTTAAAAAATTATGGAAATGGATATACATATATATTTTATAAGATATTTTTGTAAAACACGATGGATTAATGTGAGAGTGACTAACATGTGAACGGATTATGAAATAGCATTCCTGAAAATGACAGCGAAGCAGATCGAGTGCGTGCAACGAATAGAATTAAAAATATTTATCTGTTGTAGATGAAATGTATCCACCGTAACATAAGATTTAAATATTTTTTTATGTTTTGAGCCGGTGACGTGTATGTGAGTTGTGTAACCTAATAGAGTTCTGATGTTCCATGGATCTAAATAACAGGGAAATATCACTTTTAAAATCAAATTGTTAAAAAATGTGTCTACCAAAACATGACATGGTGAGCATGACAAAATTCGTGACAATGGTCTATTTAAATTTAAACTGTCACAAATAAAGATTAAAATTTAACTGAATCGTGATGTATTAGGGGTGTGGCCAATGCAATGGACCGTTTTTGCGGTAATTTAAAATTATAAATTTAAAAATATTTTTTATGCTGCCAATAAGTACAAAGAAAATATTTTTTTTACTTGGCAGTGTTTCATAGACCCTTCTTGATTTAAAATAATAAAAAAAAAAGTGATATTTCCCTATTACCAATGAAATTTACAGATTGTACTGTTACAATTTAATTTAACAATGCTCGAATATATTTGTATGTGCATGCATACAAAATAATATTATCAAAATAAAAGGTTTTGTTTTAAAAAATATTATTTATTTCAGAAGCTAGATTTCCCCTATATTATTATATTGTAATTTAAACATTTTTTTTTTTTTAAATGGGTCACAATTATAATGCATGCCATCATTTTTGATAATGGACATTGACAACATAAATATGTACATACATACACTTTTGATTATTAGTCACTAAATAATTTCACAAATTAAACCTAATTCAGTTATTCGATACAAAAAACATTAACATGTAAATACTGTACAGTCAACCCTCCTATAATGCGATTGATTCGTTCCACGTTATATGGAAACCATGTTAAGTTGAATAAGAAATAATAAAATTGAACATAAAGCACACCTATTTGTTTTTCACATACATACATAAAAATTTCATTCTCAAAGTCCAAATTTCTAAAGAATACGTATAAATAAAATGGTATACAAACATTTTACAGATGTCAATGAATATTTGTATTTAACTAAAAATTCCTTGATTGTACGTAAATGAAATATGTACTTCTCGATCAAACAACGTGCAGATGAATGTAATACATAAACTTTTCATGTCATTTGCATTGTTGGAATGTTGTCTTGCATGAAAAATGCATATGTAAACCGCGTAACAGGAGAGTTGTACGCAATTTTCACTTCGCATCATATGGAAACCTTGTTATACAAATACCCCGTCATAGGAGGGTTGACTGTATTATATATAATCACAATAAATATTCATTTATAACATATGTTTTGATGGACATTGATATTTCTGCTTTCTTTCACTTCATTCAATGACAATGGCATAATTATATAGACACGTTACAAGAGTGAAGTTGATGCTTTGAATTCATTGCTAGTTGCCTACTTTTTTAAGAAACTTTTGTTGTGAAATCAGTGGCGTTATGAAAAAAATTCTGTGTTTGGTGAAAATATGCTTTGATTGCACTGCTACTGTGAGGAACAGAACAGATAGGTACATCGTTTCACTCGTAAATAGATCCAATAAAAAAATAAAAAAAGACAGTTATATTTGTAAATACATTTATCACAATTTGAAAGCACGTAAGCTACGCAGAAATGTGGACTAAGGAAATATATAGATATATCTCTTTCTCACACGAATTTTTGCATACGTATCTTGATATTCTATCTTTTATTTTGAATTATCAAAGGCAATTCAATATTTTTGCTGAATTTAAAGAATGCATCTAGTAAAGAAATACCATGTCTGTTTATTGCATTAATTTGTTGAATTTAAGTGCATACAAACACGAACATTTATAAATATGTAAGCATTTATTATATTTAAAATCTGTTTATTTGTTAATATCTAGATGTTTCCACATTTCCAATGGGTCACTACTCTATTGTATAATTATGTACTATGTACTGTATATCTCGTAAGTGTAGTTTTAAGTGAAGAAAATTTTATTTAACATGGAGTAACATTTTTGTTATTTGGCCGAATTGGTGAATGTTTTTTTTTTACATATTACATAACATTAAAAATTTGTTTTCAAACTTAGACATAATAAAATTTCATCACTCTAAGTTTGTTTTCTTTTCCACCCTTGAAGATTTCCCCTACCGACCATAATAATTTGTTCTGGAAATTTCATGTTCTAAACACACATTGATTTATGATAATATATATATATATTTTATTCATATAAATACATGTATATTACAAAAAAATACAATAATAACGTATCCCAAACTCTATGAGGCCAAGGGCCCCGTTTTGAGTTGGGATACAACATAATGGAATGTGGAAGCACGTAAATAATTAAATAATAGCAAAAATAAAAATGAAATATTATAACATAAACATACATATATTTCAAAGGGCATCTGGACAACACGCTTAATAGTATATAAATCTATGCAATATCTTGCAGCAGTCTCCTGCAATAGTATCCTGCAATAAATCCAGACTTGTACACTCCTCCTGAAAATGCATTTCGTTTTGGAGAACTTAATATGTATGCAGGACATTAACACTCTTGGGGCCACAAAAGAGAAATTCCTCTAAGGAAACATTGTATATGTTTTTGGAATTAAATAATTCAAATTACAGAAAAACCTCGTACGAGCATTCTGCTGGGATCTACTCTTGTAGCCGCATGACCAGAAATGTGTCAATGACTCTTAAAAAAAAAGTCTAATGTCCAGTACCTTCACGAATCGGAACAATGTCTCAGATGGGAAAGTGGGGGGGACAACGCAGCATCACTCTTAGTATTAATTTTTGTATGTTTATTGGAGGATTCGTGATAGACGCAGTGCAACCTCCCCAGCCCACTATACCATAGGTTGCTACTGACTTGAAAAGAGCAAAATACACAGTTCTGAGAGTGTCAATGTCCAAGATGTTCCTAAGTGAGTAGGATACATGACACAGTTTTCTTAATCTGGAAACCAGTGATTGGACCTGAACCTCCCATCGTAGATTTTTGTCAATAATTATTTCCAGAGATTTAATGTACTCAACTGCTTTTAAAATTATGTGAAATATTTTTTAGGGGACTATGAACAAAAACTGAACTTTAAATCATGAAAATAAGATATTGAAAAATATTTTGAAAAGGAAAAATGAAAGGCTTGGCATTTACAGAGATAATAACCTGTCATTGGCTGGTTTCTGCATGTGTTAAAATATCCATAGAGCTGAGACCTTTATTGATACGGGCGAGATTCATCCTAATTATTTCATCTACGAATATGAAACTGCGGATGCCTCCGTGTTACTAGATGTCCAGAGCTGGCAGATCTTTGGTAGTAATACAATTACGGGATGCAGTACTCAGGAGGACGTACAGAGTTTAGTAGCTTACATAAGGAAAGACTCTGTAGACACTATATGCTCCACCTAAGTAAATAAATAGTTAAATTTAGATAAAATAATTAACAAAATATCATTATTATAGAAACAGAAAAACTCTATTGTACTTTTGTTTTAATTTTTTTTTCAATTGTCCAGAGATACAGAGAAAATTATGATTTGTTTTCGAATAATATCTTCAAAATTTTTCTAAAAGTTCCTGCATAATTATGAGTAACATGTTATTTTATTTAGGCAGTAAATAATAATTTTAAATTACAAATTTTAGTTTAAATACATAGTTTCATCTAGATCACAAAGATTTTTTTATGCTAATCATTTAAATCATACTAATAAATACATAAATAATAAATTCAATGCAAAAAAAGTATCAAGCACACAAGACATATTTTGAAACTATAAATGTGTGTGTGTGTGTGTGTATCCTCATTTAGATTTTTTTATATTTATGTTAAGGCAACCCATCCTCATAAGAATGATTTGTGCCGTATTGAGAATAATATATTTTTAGATTAAACATTTATATAATTTAGAACATTAAATTTGGATAAGTGCAGAATCACTTTTAGGTTAGTATAAGATTGACAAGATATGGGATGAATTTAGGGGAAGGGGAAAGTTTAGTTTCCAATACAAAAGATATGCATCCCGAATGGGGCATCCAAATAACGCGTGGTCTATGCTTCCTTGTCAAGCCGACACTCACACCGAGGATTATCAATATGTTATACCAGTGTTTTTTAACCATTTAGAATGCACAACCCCTTTATGAATAGAAAAATAGATGGCGACCCCTTAAGACCAGCTTTAGCGGGTAGCGCCAGATATCTTTGGATCTGGAATTAATAAAAGGTTTTTAATTGAAAACATATTTTATTAAATACATAATATTCCACATATCAGATTTTTTTTTTCATTTTACAACAACAACAAACCATCACGCCGTTTCTCCATAAAGGTAGATAGAGATAATTAAACACCATATCACTCTGTCTTTGCATACAGATCTCGCTTCCTCTACATTCATACATCTTTTCATGCATGCGCGCCGATTGTTCTGACTTTTGACATATCCATCTTCACGTATTTGCTGGATTGGGTCATACCATATATTTTTCTCTATTTCTGCATCTACCAGCATTTGTATCGTAAATCATTTTGGCTTTTCTTTCACTGTCCATTCGCTCTACATGTCCAAACTAATGTAGAGCTCCTTTCTTGATTTTATCGATAATGCTTATCTCAGCCTTACATAATGTACGGATCACGACATTTGTGCAACACAATTTTGTACTGAAAATTAAATTCTTTTAAAATACAAATACATAATAGTTGTGTATCATGTGGGTGAGGAAATGTTATTTTTTGCAAATAAACACGAAATAGTTTTCATGATTTTTGTTAATAACTTTATAAGCTTTAGTTTATGTTTTTTTTTGCACCACAACAGGCCAGGAGGCCCAATTACAGTGGTGAATTACTCTGAAAAATCTGATTTTAAATTTTTGTGTTCTCTACGGGAATCGAACTCGGAACCTTTCGCGTGTGAGTCAAGCGTCTTGACCACTACACCACGAATGCCGCTAACATGAAATATATTGTTTGCTATTGTTTCTAATAAATCAAATAACGATGTATGAAAAACAATATTCAAACGGCAACACTTTTTCAAAAGTAAGTACTTCAAGAAATAACTGGCTTGAAATTTGTTTTATGAACGACCAATTATTCCTTGTTTAATGTTTACGTTTTTGACGTAAGTGTGCCATTTTGAATTTCGAAAGTGTATCGGTTTGCTAGAAAAAGAATTGTTTAAAGTTTTTATTTTATTTTCATGACTTGTAAATCTCGACATTTATCAATTGTTAACGTTAGTAAAGGTGACTTCGCTTCAAGATGACGTCGGCTGCTTATTTAGAACTATATTTAGATAGCTTACAACATTTACCTATCGAATTGCAAAGAAATTTTAAATTAATGCGCGATTTAGATGACAGAGCTCACAGCCTGATGAGGACAATCGATTTAATGGCGGATGAATTTCTTCCAAATGTTTCCAAGTTGGACAACGAAGCGAGGATAGAGAAAGTGAACGCCATTCAAGGCTTATTTAACAAGGCTAAAGAATACGGGGACGATAAGGTTCAACTCGCCATCCAGACGTACGAACTCGTAGACAAGCACATCCGGCGATTGGATTCAGATTTAGTTCGGTTCGAGAGGGAAATACAGGATAATGCCATGCATTCCCGTATGGCTCAGAAAGAGAGGGCGGAGGGGGAAGCCGGCGCCCCGAGCCAGAAAAAGGGCAGGAAGAAAGTAAAAGGTGGAGAAAAAGCCGGCACCACCGCCGCCGGGAAGAAGAAGCGCTCCGGGGCCTCCAGCGACGAGGAGGGGCCGGCCGCCGCCGCCAGGGGCGGAGCTTCTGTCAAGAAGAAACATCAACGTAAAGGTATCGGAACTGGCGTCGGAGCCGTCAAAGAAAACGACGACAGCCCCGAGTCTTCGAGGATAGCCCATCCCAGTGACGTGCTGGACATGCCAGTGGACCCGAACGAGCCGACGTACTGTCTGTGCCACCAGGTGTCCTACGGAGAGATGATCGGCTGCGACAACCCCGACTGCCCCATCGAGTGGTTCCACTTCGCCTGCGTGGGGCTCACCATCAAGCCTAAGGGCAAGTGGTACTGCCCCAAGTGTACGCAAGACCGCAAGAAGAAGTAAATACGAGCCATTCCACATATTGTTATGTTTGTACAAATAAGGTACATTAAGGATTATTATTATTGTATTTCGTAGACTGATTGTTACATAATTTGTTTACTTTTCATCAAAGCGGGTTATAAGGTTTGTTTAATTTTATTTATCAATTTCTTGCCTTTATTGTTATGAAATTTTATATTGCATTTCTTCATTGAAAAAAAATGAATAAATCTGAAATATATGTATTCAGAAAGTACTAGATTCTTTTAAAAAATATATGATTTTTTCCAATCGGTCATTTAAAATTAATAAGCTAATTAGTAGGGGACACTTTCCTGACTGAGCAACAAAGCCATCGGGTATGTCCGTGGGTTTTATTTGGCCTAAGTATTATAAATGAAAAAATAAAGACTTATTAGTTTTGTAAATGTATTTCATAAATTAATGACGTTGCATTGATTGAACATTCCAGATTTTAAATTTTTAAACAGTCAGAATCTCATTTTATTACAAGTATCCGGGGGTGAAGTATATTCTTACCCTCTTTTATAATGTATTTATTTATTAGTAAAAAAATATGCATGTAATTATATTTAAGATTTATTTACAATTGTTTGGACTGTGGTTGCGATCATCCTTGTATATTGAAAGTCACAATTGAAATAACTCATATGGCTCAGCAGAGGAGCAGATATTGGTGCCGATACTAAACATGAATGTAGAACAAGCGACATTGATTTCACCCATTTTGTTTTTACGTTAAGAGTGTGGTCCCGGTCTCTACAGCAAAAAGGCTGGTTGTCTGTTGCGGATCCATGATCGGTTTGTTCCTATAGAGAAAATCTACAAGTCTGTATTGGAATAATATTTTAAGTCAAATCCAACTCACTTCTAAAATTTGTGTTCTTTAGAATTTTAGTACGTACCTTAGAATTATGTCGTTCATTTCAAAACCCCTCTATCATGGATTTTCAATAAAATCCAGAAACTTAAAAAAAATTGAATATAAACCAAAATGCTTCATTATTTAAATGAAATGACGTATAATTAAATAGACATGTTAATAGCGCAAATAAAATGACATTTCAATTCGTGGGTGCCATAATTCACTTACGGACTTTCACAGTGATAAGACGTGATGCAAGGCAGAAATATGAAGTCGCGTGTGACGAAAAAACACTTTAATTGCATTGCAACTGTCAAAAACAAAATAGATGAAAACGTTTCATTCGTAAATACAATAAATTTATGGAATAAGTAAACAATTTAATTATGCCCACGTAGAAGGGTATATGTGATTTTGTATTTTTTAAAGTAATTCAACAATTTTTTTCAGGAAAATATTTATTAAGTCAATTTTATTGTTTTTTTTTTATTTTTTTAAAATAAAACAATGCCTATTTCACAAGATTCAATGATTGTCAATGGTACCTCAATGCTATACCATTTTACGCTTAAATAAAAAAGTTTAAAATTTTTTTTTTTAGATTATAAAGTTCATAAGATATATGCCCTTCTACGTGAGCACAATTTAACTAGCTTTATTTTAAGCACACCTTTTAAAATTTTAATAGGTGCCAACTAGTGTCGTTTCTATGGTTATGAGTTACACATACATAATTATGAACTAAGGGAATATGAATATCTCTTTCTTATATGAATGATTGCCGTCACTTTTTTTTCAAGGGCAACACAATATTTGTTATGATGATAGATGAACTCAGTATATGTACAGCATGTCTTTTTATTATAAGTCATTGTATATTATGATACTTGTGTTGATATTTCAGAAAATGGCGATTACTAAATTAATATTTTTTGTATAGGTGTTGGAACTTAACCTTCGTATTTTAGAGGGGTTTGCCACTGACGTTATTTGAGCTTATTTGGGAAAACCAGTGGTGTCCCATGAGATTAGTAAAAGAATGATGGTTTAAATTTCTTAAAAAATTAAACATAAAAATGGTACCGTTATTGAAACAAGTGGCAATATAAAATAAACATAAATTAAAAGACTAATTTTAAAAAATCAAACAAGTTTTCTCTTGATCAAATAAACATTTCAACCTTACATGTATAAATAATTATATCTTAAAATGTTTTTTCCAATTCCAAAAATTCAAAATATATTCTGGACAAATGTTTGGTGTTCAAATAATTCACAAATTTCGGAAGGGTTGAATTGTCTGAAATTGTCTTTAAAAATCAATATCTGCTTTATATTATTTAATTATATGAGTCAGATATTGCTTTAACTTTTTTTAATATTCTCTATTTTCAATTACGCAATCTTTTTTTAAAAATTAAAAGTGAAATTGCTACTATGTGTTTGATAATAACTAGGTTTTTTTTTCTATTAATTAATTGATTTGAATAATTATATAATGTGGACAGTATTATAAAAGTATATTTAGAAATTTCAATCTTGACAATTTTAATAAAACCATGAATTTATGATCTAGAAATAATAACATATTTTGCTTAAAACGCCACCTACATGATAAAATCGATCATGAAATTTTAATTTTTTTATTGGGTTTTATTATTGACACAACCTTTATTTAGTAATGAAATATATTAAATAAGTTTCTATGAAAATTGGTCACCCTTTTAGCAACCAACATTATTGAATAAAATGAAATAATTTATAAACGGAAGGAACATTTTCCCAGTTTGTAAAGATTATATCAATTTAAATTTAATGTTGTAATTTTAAAAATTCCCATCTTCTAAATAAAATATTTTTATGTTTGTAGGCAATTTTTTTTCTTTCATAATCTTTACTCTGTTCAATTTTGTTGTTCATACGAATTAAAGGTTTTGATAAGATTTTTTTTTACAGTCCTTGGTATTTAAAGTTACTTTTGAGGCAAAGTTTTAGAATTGTACCTACTAACTGTCCCTTATTCTGCTAAATGCCCTTAATAGATATCTTCGATAGCCTCACATATTTACTAAGCCAACAAGTCATTTTTGCTTCTCAAATATAAATCTCTCGTAATTTAAAAAAAAAAAATTCAGATTGGCCGAGCATAAAATAGTAATGTCCTGTAAAATTTGCAATTTAGAAGATACCACTTTTCGCCTCAGCAGGGCTACTGCCCTGCTGGAGTATAGAGTGCTCATGGCAATGTGTATCTGGCTCATGGCTCTGTGATTAGAGGACAACAGACTGAGTAGAATCGTTTCCACCTTCGCGGAGTGCCATCTTTTACTTCATCTAAATTTAAATATGAATCATAATTTGATTTCCTATGTCGATCTCAATGTTAATACGAGTATGAGGGATCTATTTTTGTAAGTGACAACTTGTGTATAGATAAGAGTTGTAAGTTTGGTAACAGTTTTTAATTTATTTTTTGTTATCTTGTAAAGGTAAATAAATTGTATCTAATGACTGAATCAATATTATTTGATATTTTTATGGTTTTATCCTGTAAATGATGCGTTGTTGCAATAAATATTTTATTTTATAATAATACATGTATTATGAATGCGCTTTGTTTTATTTATGTCATAACTTATTTTGTTACATTTAAACCCTTTTCTTTTTACCCATTACCAATACTTTTGTGCTGGCAAAAATGATTTATGACACCTGAGCTTGTTCGGCTTTTACAAATTTCAGCAATATTGGGTCTAATATTTGATAAGTTACTCTGATTTCTTCATCCAAATTGCTAAGTCTTTCACATTTCTTCATTTTAATATTGGTTGATGTCGTAAACCCTAGCTCACACAAATATGAGGTTGAAAATTGTAATAAATTTTGCTGGCTATTCTTATTGAGCAAAATTCATCCAGAGTTATTTCTGAGAATTTTATTTTTAGGGTACGATCTGTTGATAGAGTAATTAATTGTTTTTCTTGATACGAAAATTCACAATTCGATGTATCCCTGGAAGTATCAATTGCCCCAAAGGGATTTCATATCCAGTCATAATATTCAATCTTTTCTTCCAATAAAGTTGAATGTTCTGTTTTAGTTAAAATAATTTCCTCAGCAGTGTTTTTATTTAACGAAGGACATATATCTACTTTTTTTTTTTTTCTAAAATGTGATTTTTCCAAAAAGTTACTTTTTTCCGAAAGGCTGTAAATTAGTCAGTGGATGTCAAAAAAGGATTCAGTAAGGCTGGCTGAAGTTGGTGAAGTCCATGGCTATCTACAGCCTCCTTAAGATCGCCGATATTGCTAGGTTGTGTTTCTCGAACCTTGTTTTTAATGTAATTTCAGGCATTTCCGACTGGGTAATGTCAGGAGAATTACCTGGTCACTTTAAAATATTAATGTTATGGTAATTGAGAAACTTTTTCTCGCCCTTGACTTTGTGGGCAAAGGTCCCATGATGCATAAAATAACTGATGAACGGCCCAAAAATTAAGGAAACTTTCCTCTTAAAGCTTAATATAGTTATGTACTTGTTTTTATAGTTACATTGTTAAGAAGAAAGTACAAACCTCCTCTACCCTTCCTTCCACTGAAAGCGCCCCACACCGGCCATACTGTCAGGGTGTTTCAGTCTTAACCGTAAATTTCGGGTCGTACCGAATAAATTGTATATTATATTTTTAACATCAAAAACATTTTTCACTTTGTGGTATGACGTATTTATTTATAAATTTGTATAAACCACTATAACTTTAGAGTTATATATCAAAACTCTCCATAATAAATCATATTATGCTATTTCTCTCGCCTTTTTTCATTCTTCTGTTTCTTTCATACAATATTTCATAATATAAATAGTAACGCGAGTAATTCTAAGTTAGTTCAAGTCACAGTGATGAGGAAGTATTTTCGAAACCGGTCGACGTATAACTCTAAAGTTAAAGAACCAATTTATGAACAAATAAGTGTAAATTATTTGATAATTATTATTATTATTAGTTATCAGAGTAGTGTCACAACACGGTACTAGGACGCCGAACAATCTTTGAACCTCCCCTGACCAACTGGAAAGTGCTCTCATCACTAAATAACTAAATATCACTTTTTAGATTTACTAACTTTATATTTCTTGCAGACATTTAGCCTTTTCTGCTTCAATGCTGCTGTGAGCAGGGGTTTCTTTGCGGCGCGGCGACTTGGATATAGACCTAGGTCCTTCTGCAGGTCGTGACGAAACGTTCTAGTAGTGATGTTCTGGAGGAGCTCAAAGTATTGTTTTTGAGTACTACGATACTTACAAAAGGATTTGATATCACTTCACACTTTAGAAGTTTTCAGAAATCAGTCTTCGTTGAAGTCTTAGGTGCACCAGAGCCTGATTTCCTCTGCGGAACAGTCCCGGTGGTAATGACGTCACCGACCGCTTCCGTTGATAAATGACCTCTCTTGAAACGCCTAGATCTCTGAATACAGCAATCACTGAGTCTCTCTACTCTAGCCAGAGTCAAGGCACGGGATTATTCTTCCATTTTAAGCTTATTCTGACCGATCGTACGCAGTGGAAATTAAGATGTTAGACTTCAACTTTTAAGATGTAAAAAAAAAACACTGGCCGGTCGGAGCAAGTACAGACAACCTCACTGTAACAGCCCGCGATGCAAAATAAGCATTGATTGGGTAGGTAAAGGTTGCCTGTAATAAGCTAATGCTGCACATTTTTATTAAGAACATTTATATGGCGGGAACGGCGAGTGAATTCATGATGCATTTTACATGAAAGTTTTTTTTAGCTACACATGTGTAAAAATTATTTTTGCTGGCACTGTACATATATACTAAAATGAATAAAAGTAAAAACAAACAATATAAAGGTAATATTATTAATATATGCATGAAAGGAGTTCAGGGGTTAAAAAACACGTATAAAAATAAATTAGTTTATGCCCATCAAAGAGAACATTAAATGCAAAAAAAGATATTGGAAAAAACAATCTTTGGATGAACTAATGAAAAATAAAATGAATATAAAATTGCAATTATGTTTTATTATATCACTTATGATACTGTTTTTAATTTGGGTTCTATGATTATGTATCGGCAAATAGGAAATGTAAATATAAAAGCATATTGTTTTTTTTTATTTACAAAAATGTTTGAAACTATAATCTGTCATTTTAACGAACCTTGATTATTAAGGCTCTATAGAGTTTAGTTGATTCGAACTACAAATATGTATAATTTAATTCCGTACATTGGTTTCAATTGTGCATACAATGTATTAAGTTACAATGTATATATTTTATTAGTCACATTAAATTAATATACCTAAGTTTCAATAGTTCACAGAATAATACATTTTATATTGATAATCATCTTAATTTTATATTTAATAATTAGATTCCATTAAAATATTAATTTTGATTTAAAATCTTAAAATAAATTCTGCATAAAAAACAGTTTTCTAATGATATTTTTCTATTATATCATTTAAATTGCCATTTGACAGAAAGTACTTATTGTTATTCTATAAGAATAGTATTAAAATTATTGATTTATAACAAACGGTTAACGCTATGTCTCTTAAATTATCTCAATAATATTAAGATCATACTTATAAATATGATGACTATTTTAATGTACATAAAAGCAAATTATAATGTGAGTAATATTTTTAATGTCATATTTCAGCAGACATATCATCAGCATAACTAAGATACATACGTAATATTGTGAGTGAAAAAATATCTCACCATAATACCAATTAATAAACGTTTTCTTTAGAAAATAATAGAGTGTGTCAGAAAATAATACAAAATATTTCGTTATAATCTATTGTATGCTAATTTTGGTAGCACACTGTTTTAGGTTTTTTTATTTCCCAGGACTAGATTAGAAGTACCCAGGATATGTGCTTTTCGACCCTGTATATGCTGAAAACATTATATTTTTAGCTAATTTCTACAATCTGTGTATTACAAACTGGGAACAATTTCTGAGATTTAAAAGTCTAAGATAAAATACCTAGAAGATATAATATAATTATTCATATGTTAAATCGAGAATTGCAAAGCTATGGAAAAAAGTAGTAAACAGAATTATCCATAGTGAAAAGTCAAATTTATGGAAAAATAATGTGAAACTTTTCGGCAGAGACAGATCCAGTGATTGAAAAATCAAACAAGAGGCTTTGCTTAGAAGAAATTAAGTAAAAACCTGACTTTGCATAACAAGCCGCTTTAGACTATAGAGAAAAGTGTTTTGATTTTCTAAGCCACATTAGTACAGAAGGTATTTTTCATAAGACATTTTTCCTAACTTGGGAACAGAGCCCAGATGCAGTTAGGTGATGTAAAACTGTTCAGTAAAAAATCATTTTCAGAAAAAGAGTAGATAATTATTTGAGATCTTCAACACAAAGAACATGATTAATTAAAATCATCATAATAAGATTGTAATGAATCATGACTTGCCTATTTGTAGCATTCATGGAGGAAGATACAAATATGTGTAAAAACGCATTTTTTGAGTTATCTAAAAAGATAACTCAAAAAATGCTCGTTTTGAAGTTACTTAGTTGAAGAAATTACAACACAATATGGTCGATTGTTAGGTTAATTGTTAACTTTCTACCTTCAGGTCCCGGGTCTCTGCGTCAGGGCCTGGACAAATGTTAAAATAAAAAAAGTGGTGTTATAAAAATGGACTGATGTGTACCATTAAATGAACAAGTATTTAATTCTTAAAACCCGTCTATTAAGATTAGAGGCAAGATCTATTTCCTCAGTAAGTTATATATTAGTATATTAGTCCTTCGATTTCTTACTAATAACGTCATAGAATCTTTTAAAAAAACAGTACTACTTCAATATTGAATGAATATTCTTAAATATATTGTAAATAATGATTTGAAAAACCTATAAATTTACTATTGATCAACAGTTTAGAGTTTAACAGGTCGTGCTAAACATATCGATACAATTAATTAATCTATTCACTTATTTGGTTTTCAAGCCGATATATTGAGCTCTGTGTATAAATATTTTCTTCTTACAAACTAGTAAACCAAAACTGCCTTAGAGGCGAGGATTTAACAAGTATAAAATTTAGTATTCAAGAACACCTTCCCTCTAATAATGAGTAGATTAAAAGTATTTTTGTTTGACCCACGATTCTGTTCTGTGAAATTAAAAAAGGAGCTTCTTATTTTTTCTTACGGTCCTGCGTACACTTGGGACAGTACCACTTGCCCTTGGGCTTGATGGTAAGCCCCACACAGGCGAAGTGGAACCACTCGATGGGGCAGTCGGGGTTGTCGCAGCCGATCATCTCTCCGTACGACACCTGGTGGCACAGGCAGTACGTCGGCTCATTGGGGTCCACCGGCATGTCCAGCACGTCGCTAGGGTGGCCCAAACCCGACGACAGTTCGTCATCATCGTCATCTTGACCCTTTACTCCCCCGACACCTGTTCCAATGCCCTTTCTTTGAAGTTTCCTCTTATTGGCAGCTGCATTACGTCCGCTATTTGTGCCCTCATCATCGCTAGATGCTCCAGAACGTTTCTTCTTTCCAGTGGATCCGACGGCACCCGACTTACCCCCTCCTCTAATTTTCTTCCTTCCTCGTTTAGTCCCCGCGGTTCCGGTGTCTTGGTCCCCAGAAGAGGATTGCTGCGCTGCCCTGGAGTTTAAAGCTTTGTCTTGAATTTCAGCGTCAAACCGCGCTAAATCAGCATCTAGCCGCCGGATGTGCTTGTCGACCAGTTCGTATGTCTGAATAGCGAGTTGAACTTTGTCGTCGCAGTATTCTTTAGCCTTATTAAAAAGCCCCTGAATAGAATTGACCTTTTCCTTTCTGGAGGTGTTGTCCATGGAAGGTATATCGGGAAGTAATTGGTCGGCTGTGAAATCTATCGTTCTCATCAGGCCGTGAGCCCTATCGTCGAGATCTCTCATCAATTTAAAGTTTCTTTGCAGTTCTATCGGTAAATGTTGTAAACTGTCCAGATAATGTTCCAAATAAATAGCTGACGTCATTTTGTTAGGTACACTTTAAGGTTTATCAAAAACAAATTATAACTGAATTATCTTTAAAAGAATTAAAAAAAAATGTTATTAACCAGGCGTGCATATTCCCGCGATTAAAATATAAAACGTCAAAAAGACATTGACAAAACGGACGTAAACATGAGTTTAAGTTTTTAAATATTATGTGGCTACCAAATGCATTCATCGGTGTCGTCGGTAGGTTCTTGCTTAAAATATTATTTTGTTTTCAACTCATAATAATTTAGGGGTTGGATAAAATCAAATTCATTTACTGAAATCTATCGTCTGTAGCAATACAATATAAATTAATGTGGAAACAGAAAACTCGTTTTATATTATAAAATAAAAACTTCTAGTGGTGTTTAATATTGATAATATTGTTTAGGTAAATTAATATAACACTTGGCACAAAATCGCATGCATTTCATACTTGTATTTTTCGTCTGTAGATTTTAGTGGAACGCAGTAACCATTACATAACTCAGAATGGAGTGGTGGATTAGGGAAAAAAAAGGTTTTGTGATGAAAAGAAGAGGAATATTGATAATAATATATAGGTAGACACTGAATTATTGTGTAGTCCCTGAACTAGATTTGAAATGCAAGAGTGATAGACTATTTTATTTTATTTATTTACATTGAAATAATATATGGTTATTAGGTATATTGTGTAAGTTCAAATTTTCACATGTATTGGGCCATTGGTAGGGTGTGGTGGGGAGGAAAAAGTGTTGTTTTTTACATTGGGTTGAATAATTTGTGTTTAAAAGAACTCTGAGTTTAACAACTTGTAATTACATTATTGCGGCATAGTTTTTATTTAAAATAATGTCGTTACTCCGTGCGGTAAAAAAATAAATTTCTTGAGAAATCAAATGACAATTTATACCCTGTCGTCGGCGGAGTGAAAATTTAAAGGGTGCGAGGTAAAAAGTGCCAATACATATAAATAAATAAGCAACTTGCAAAAAAACAATACTTCAAAACAATAATCTATATGAAAAATATGATGATTTAATAACATTTACACTATTAATCGTCATCAAAATCACAATTTTGACAAACCAAAGTAGAAGATCCCCTTGTAAAACATTTTTCGTATTACAATTGCGGACAAAGCGGATTTTTCTTCTTCTGGTTCCAAGAAAAAGATTCATTGACTATTTTTGTTCAAGGGCTGCTTTTAGCAGTTCAACGACGCTCTCTTCCTCTACATGTCATTTTCTGTCTCTGTCGCACACCAGGCTTTAGGTAGCGGTTTCACTTCTTCAGGAGAAAACTGATGGAAAGGAATTTGGAAAAAAAAGAAATTTAGGCGAGGGGTAAAAAATGTTAAATGCCGCTTTACGTGGACTTTTTTGCACCGCGACATGCCAGGAAGCCCAATCACAGTGGTGAATTACATCTCAGAACTCCCAGGCTTGAGAAAAATCATATTTAATTTTTATGTTCTCTCCGGGTATCGGAACCCGGAACCTTCCTTGTGTAAGTCAAGCGTCTTGTCTACTATACCGCGGAGGCTGCCGATGAATATACATATTTTAAAAACCGCCTTAGTTTGAAGTTTTCAAAATATTACACGGTTTTTCATTCGATAATAATTTATTCGAATAAATTTACATGAATATTTTCAAAGTTGGAAGCTATCCAAAATTCTTTGGTATCCGAAAGAATTTTTTTGCGCAAAAAAAAATCTATACGCACTTGTGACCGCTAGGATCAACGATTGACGAAAAAATCAAAATGCGAGTCTCTGTGTAATCCAATCAGGACAACTCACCAAAGACAACTAATGACGGTGGCATGAAGTCAGATCGTTGTTCCATATGTATCCAAAGGGGTTTTCCGGACAAATATATTTGCTTACCCTCCAGCTAAACTATAAGGTCACTCCTTAAGCTCGATACATTTTTTGCAAAGGTACTGTGCATGTGCCGGGGTGTCCATGAATAGGATGCATAGGCGTTGAAAATTGCACATAGGCTGAAATACACCAAGTGGCACTTATTACACGCGACACTTTTCTCCTCACCCAACCATACCTACAGTTTTGTTTTAACCAACCGTATAGCAAACAGGTTATATCTACTCGTATGTAGGTATTTACTCGTACTTAAGAAGTGCTGGCTGTAGTATCCATTTTATACGAATTTGAGAGAAAAGTTGCATTTGCTGCAACTATACTGGACTTGTTATAATATGTAATCTGGAGCGACCTAGCGCAGTGTGGCGGGTGGCACAAGTGACGGAGATGGAATATGGAATGGTGTATTTTAAAGTCAGAAAATGGTGAAGGCATCTCACTTTGCGTATTATAAATATAATAAATTACGTAATAAAAAAAAAAAAACTGTAATTATAGACCTAACGGCAGTAAAAGTGCAACCGTAAAGTCTCACCGACGCAATTGATTTTTATCAGATAAATGAAAGCGCCTGTTCTTTCACGAAACTTTTTTACCAATGTTTTTTTTCAACGGCTTATGCCTAAAGGCATACTTTGTTAAAAAAAACAAATACAAAACTCTAAACTTGTGTATATACACAAAATGAGCAAAAAATTTCAGTGGTAAATATAAAAAAAAAACGTGAATATTTAAACCCATAGCTTTAGCACACAATACAAAAAAAGGTAAAAATTAAAGTTCTAGAGTGACAAAGGCAATGTATCATAATGAACTCCTTTATATTAGAGTAATCAGCACCAGAGACGGTATTCTAAACAAATTTAGTAATAATTACATTTTTATATGAAATGCTTAAAAAGTATTATTATATTACGTATATATAATGCTTTAGATATATATAATATACAAAAGAAAAAAATACATTTTTGAAAAGGGAATGTGGACGTCTAGGACAAGGTGATCGCGGGGGGAGGTAGTTGGGAGGGGGAGGTGTATAATTTTGTTCTAACTATTTAAAACACTATTACATAATAATTAAAAATACTTAATATGCACATCAAACGACAAAATATAGATATGACTTGTTTTTTATAGTAGTTTTCTACTCTAAATTTCATTCAACAAATCAAATATTGAATATTAGTTGTAAATGTACTTACCTACCTCAGATCAGACTACCGAGAGTGAAGTGTTCCAAGATTGGCGCAGAATTTTCATGTTTATGTATAATAAATAAATACATTTAAACCATCCACTGAAATTGCATTTATGTACTGATTTAATCTGAGAATATTCATTTCTCTTCATTTAACAAGGGGCTCGCCGGCCCAAGTCAAATTTAACAAGGCCCGCGCGAGCCCCTCAGAGCCACCATATTTCCTTAAATCTTCCATCTGTTGACTTGGCTACAATTGACAACTATCTCAAATGGCCCCTTAAACCATCCAATGACAGATCATTAACTTCGTAAAAATGTCCTAAATATGTTTTGTAATACTAATACCTATTACCTATATATATTTATACAAAACAGTAAGGATTAAGGAAAAAGAATTCAAAATTATATAATAGTAATTTAGATATTTTTGTGCGGAGGACCTTTTAACAATGTTATTCACGGTAATTAATGAGTTAATACAATGGTATTTTAATGAGATTAAATTTTATTAATATCTATTATTGTTGTGATTTAGATTCTTTATTGTCCAATTTTATTGGGAAATTTTGTTGCAATTTACAATTATTTTAGCATTTTATTAGACGATTAGCCTACGAGAGTTCTAGCTAAATGTTGACAAAATTTCAAATTTCTCTTCTTCAAAACCTCAATTTTCTGTCATTGATATTTCGATTGAAATATATTTAGATAGTGCACGTTGTGGATCATGACCCGTCCTAACTCCTAACCCAAGAGAAAGATAATTATGGTTAATTTATCGTCTTATCTAAGGGCGCTTTCTATACCATGATATTTTGATCTCATAAACGAATTCCATAACTCGCTTTCTAGATTGAATGAACCCGTGGGAGAGAAGAACCCTACTATCTGGAATAACTATTCAAAATGTTGAAGTAACAGTCGTTGAAAGCAACATCCACACTCGTTTACCGATATTTGTATTTCATCCAAAAATGTGAGGAAATCGAATCTAGTTTAGCAATTTATAATTAAGACATGTTTTGTCTCTTGAGGATTTTCAAACATTGATTCAACGTATTGCCTCCATATCATATATTCTTATTGTAGTTGCATAATTTATATGGCGCCATTTTTGTCTCCTCAAGGGCGCTGTACAGTAAATAAGTATCCCAGTGCGTCTTGCAGCTACAGAGCGCAAAGACGGTTGGGATTCTAGTTCCTTATTTCCAATTGTGATATATTTCAGTTATAGTAGATTGGAGCTACATTAAAGCACGTCTTGCAGCTACAGAGCGCATGAACAGTAGGAAATCTAGCCCCCATTTACAATTTTTTTAAATTAAATTAATTAAAATAAATAAATAAACTCATTTTAAAGCAAATACGAGTCAGATTACAACAAGTCTTGCAGCTACTGAGTGCATGGGCGGTTGCTATTCTAGACCTCATTTATCTAATTTAGGTATTTGATAGTTGGTAAAATTTACATATTAAAGCTTCTATACTTCATGCTTAGAGGTGGGGGTCAGTGCTATTTAAGCCCCTCACGTCACTGCAACCTGTGAAGATCTATTATGACGGGTCCTTATGAATATGTACTCGTATGTATCAATTTACAAAAAATAAACACTAAGAAGAGTAGATCTTATATGTATACGTAATATGCAGGTATATGCAATAGTGGATTACAAAGTAAATATTACTAATATTAAACTAAGGTCAAGTGCGGTCTGTGACTTGGAAAATTGACGAATATACATAGTAAATTATAAAAAAAAAGGTAATAATTAATTTTCTATTAACCTGCTGATTCATTCAAATATCTTACTAAAAGGTGTCTGACCCACGTTGGCAATATTGGAATTATCAATCACTTGTTGCTTAGTAACTCTCGCACATACATAGATATTGTTCCGTTACGAGAAATTCGTTGAAATAACTTTTATTCAGCAAGTGCTTGATAAAATCGTATTGTTTTAAATTCTCTTAACGAGTTGTGTGAACTTGATGTTAGAGGTAACAAGGTAGATAAAGGGTTATCTAACATTAGATATGTATAACAATAAACACCTAAGTAATTTTATTCAGTTCGGCGTTGTTTACATAACCGAGCTATTTTTAAATATTTTATTAATTAATTTAAAATTTATTTACAGTTAATGAATTCCTGAACTTATTATGGATTTTAAGTCTGCGCCCGTGTTAAGTCATAATAAATAACAGGGAAAAACAGCAAAATAAAATTACTAATTACATATTATGCAATAACAATATTAAGAATAACAATTTGTAAAAAAATAACATTTAATACTTTTAAAAAATAATAGAAGAGAAATTACACATTAAAATATATCATTAATAAAAAACTTTGGGGTGGGAGGAGCTAGTAAAAAAAGGGGTTTATATAACGGAAATATTGTTAGTAATGGTGAGGGATTTTTAAATATGATATTATTAATTAATGTATTTTCCGATTTTTTTTGTATTTCTAGATTTTCTAAGTTATTTATTATTTGGCCTTTATTTGTTCGTCGGCCTCGTGGTGTAATAGTTAGCGCGTTTGTCTTCCATGCAAAAGGTCTCGGGTTCGATTAAATATTTATTTAAAAAGTTATTTTTACACATAAAATATTTCATAGTCCCTGGACTGGTACCTGAAGCGTGAGACTGATCATCTTGCCTTCATGTAACAAAAAATATCAAGATACGCTGCGATTGGTGTGCCAGTGCAGTGCCCTATGCACTATGCACCATTCGGTGCTGAAAAGGAATGATGATGACGATGATTATTTGTAAAATAATGAAAGAGTTTGATTTCATATTAATCAAATAATGGTTCGATTTCATTATGTGATTGGCAAATCTTGAGAGGGTATCGGATGTAAGGGGTTGACGATGTTCTTTCATCCTAATATTTAAATTTCTCTCCAAAATTTTTTTCTCAAAAAATTTAAATTTGGAAAAAACATCGATTGGTAACATTATATTCAAAAATCCCTCACCATTACTAACAATATTCCTGTTATATAAACCCCTCCCTCTTTTATAAGCTCTTCCCACCCCTGTCACTAGCTAGATTTTTAATTTCTGTATATTTATATTTAGTTTAAAATAACACCTGTAGATGGAAGGTACTGAGTCTTCCGAAACTAGTAGTGCTTCAAAATAAACTCAAGTTGTCTAAAAACAAAGTTTTTTATTGATTGTGTTTTAATTGTGTCATTATACAAAGTAAATGCCTATTCAATAAATTATAAAATTATACACAGTTACAAAAATAATAAAATCTCCCGTGTCACTAGAAACAATAATCTTTTGCGTGTCGAAGTTTTCAAATCTAACTATGGCTTTAATTCCCCAATGTCAAGAATGAGTAGACTAGTAAACTCCTCCAGCGACTCGGAGTCTCTGGAGTCTGGGCTGGAGCTTTCTGCGTATCGCAGAACTCTCGTTAGTGTCAGAAAGAGTGTGGGGGAATGCCATGGCTAAACTGAGCTGCTGCAAGACTATTTATCTATACCCTTGTTCCTATTTAGTAGAGAAAAATCGGAAAACTTACTCAAAAACATTCTGAAATAATAAATGGTGTATTTAAATATTGTATGACTCTATAATAAATTAACTAGAAGGTAGTCGTGTTGTTGTTTATTTTTGCATAAAAATGTCTGCCTCAAAACAGGTTGTACCTAGTAAGGCAGACTAGACATAATCCAGGGAAATCTATTACCTCCGTTCGTATGTAGTAGTCAAAGAAATTGACTTTTTTTTTTAATAAACCATGATTATTATTATTAAGAATTATTTTCTATACGTATAAACTCTTTTTTGTTAAAATAATATGCATGTAAATTGTACGAATTGGCTTGGGCCGTTAATAAATAAATCAACAATATAGGAAACAGAATAACGAATGAATGAATTAGTCTTTTTTTAAAAATAAAAAACTTTATTACAACAGAGATAAAGAACATTTTAGACAAGATAATATATAAGTCTAGGCAACTACAGGGCTTATGATCTGTGATAGACTGGTTTAAGTGGCCACTTTACACACTGTGTAACATTTACCGTTCTACCCATATTTGAACATCTATATTCCTTAAATTCATTCATCTGTTGATGTCCGTAAAGTTAAATAGCTAAATCTCTCGAATTTTCTTCATCTCTGTTGTAATAGATTAAAATTAACAGCTTCCCAGGGAGTTGAATCCAGTCCTTGTCTACAAAAATTTGGACAAACTCAAAATATTGTTCAAAAACTTTATTCCAAAAACGGAAAAAATCTAAAGTATAAGGCCAAAAACTAAAATACGTTATATGCAACTACTATGGGGAACAGGAAATCAAAATGAAATAAACAGACTACAAAGACATCAAAATAAAATATTAATGTAAGTATATACTTCGGGTAGGTCATATGACCTACCCTAAGTATATACTTTAGAACTAAAGAACTCTATAAACAAACTAAACAATTAAATATAACTGAACTCAACAATGTTTGAGTATGTCCAAATGCTTGCAGACTGGCTGGATTTCCTCCCAAGGGAGTTGTTCATACTTAAATTTATTTCAACAGAGAGGAAAACATTTTTGAGAAGGAAATACTTATAAAAAGAGAAGTATTCCCTTCTCAAAAATGTTTTTCCTCTCTGTTGAAATAAATTTAAATATAACTGAACTCTTTCAACTTAAAATTTATTATCAATCCTTAAAATTTATTTATAAATTAGCCACTGGTATAATTGTAGACGAAGAACTAAAGCTTAAAAAAAATAGAACATAGACACAATACTTTCTAAAATGAGACAAGGACAGTCGAGAGTCGAGACTAATAAACCGGGGACTGAAATTATACAATGAACTACCAGACAAAACTAAACATAAGACTCGGACAAACTTTACAAAAGATGTTAAAAATATTATTATTAACAACAGAGAATGAATAAAAAATTACATAGGTATTATTTTTGTTTAATGAATGTAATAATCCGTAAGGGTTAATAAATACATTTTCAAATAATAAAAATTTCGAACTAAAATAATTAGATAAAAAATATCGTCGTGAAATATTGATTTAAAAGGGTTGACATGAAATATTGATTTAAAAGGGTCTTTTCACACTAGCATATTTCAAAGTACCTAGACTGGCACCTGAACCGTAAGATCGATCATCTTACCTTCATGTAACAAAAATGATCAAGATATGCCGCGATTGGTGAACCAATACAGTGCCCTATGGGCCATTAGGTGCGGAAAGGGAATGATGGTGATTACTTTAGGCGGCATTTTCCAACAAGCTAATGAAGATAATATTATATTTTTTGTAGCACAAAATCAAGCCGGTGATGGTGGTGCGGAATATCTGTGGTTTATGTAAACTTCCCGTTATTTACAAGGAAAAATG
Organism: Micrasema longulum; assembly: GCF_059751315.1. NCBI lineage: Eukaryota > Metazoa > Arthropoda > Insecta > Trichoptera > Brachycentridae > Micrasema > Micrasema longulum. Next base: position 27,619 of record NW_028280040.1, on the reverse strand, counting down.
CGTGTAAGAATTCCCAATACCACATTATGAGATTGTGCATACCGCGAATGCAGAAATTTAAAAACCAAAAAGGTGATACGAGGAGGGGAGGAGGGGAGGAGGGGAGGAGGGGAGGAGGGGAGGAGGGGAGGAGGTACAACAAGACTCACTCAGAAAAGGTTGAGACCGGTCATTCCCAGAGTGGTCTATATCGACCCCCAGTGGATCAATCACAAATAACCATCGGCGTGCTAATAAGCGACGTGATAACAATTTCTCACCATGGTTGTTATTCGTATTCGCGATCACAATGCAACATCTGTGAACACCTAACATTTACGTTTCGCGACGTATAATCCTGCTGCGCAATCACATATTTGAATTTCACCGGTGTAAATATCTAAAATATTCCAAAACTGCTATTTTTATTTAATATTTATTTTATTCATTGCATTAAGCCGGCGGTCGGCAAGCCAAATGTCAAGAAAAGCAGTCGCCTTAGTGATTGTAATTTAATTTTCACTTTTTTGTATTAGATACTCCTTACTATTCATTCTATTCATATTGTATTATTTTTTTATGGTAAACGCCAATTTTTCGCCAGTGAACTGTATTTGTTTTCGAGAAAAACAAAAAAGAAACCGACACGAGCGTTGACTTAGAGATTACACACGCGTTGACTTATAACTGCGATAACTTAAGCATATTAATTATTGTTCATTGTGATCGCTTAAATGCTTTGCATATTTTTAAGCACGTCGATAGTTATTTGTGATTGAGCTACAGCTATTGAATAATTTAATGCCAAATATAAAAGACTCAAAATGTAAAACGAATTTTAAAATAAAAATAACTGCACATATAAGTGCAGCGAAAGATTTAAAAAAAAATATATGTAGATCAATAAATGTAGTATTTTATATAATTGGTACACATATTATTTATATTTTTCATTACTTTATATTTGTTTTTTATTATATATTTTACCATATTATTTATGTTTAAGTAGCATGTATTCTTGGCACACATATATACTTTATATTAGTATAATATCGATTATTAATTTCTTACATTTAATTAGGTAGGAATTTATATTTAAGTAGTTTTAGTTCCTGTTTTATTGTTGTATTAGTATAGAATAACTTATACTTTAAAAGATAAAAAAATCTTCATCTTCGAACAGGCCGAGCCATGTTAGATGGAGAATATCCTAAACAGAGAATGCTCCATTTTCATTTTCTATTCACTAGTTTTATCTAGATTATCTGTTATTAAATATTTTTACTAATATTATGCAATAAATTTATAAATAAAATGATATGTAAATGGGGGTCTACGAGAATGGATTTCATTTAGGCAGACAGTCACCAAAATTTCGCCGTAAATGTAAATCCACATAACACATAATAGTATCTTAGAAAGATCTTACGTAATACTTTCTTAGGATAGACATAAACGTCTTAATTACATGTGTATTTAATATAATTGTTTGGAAGGCTATTCGATTTGTAGCTGCAGTACGTGTAACTTTTAAAGCCTTGCACATTTGATACCGGTAGCAACGAGTTGGATTTAATAAAAGCCTGCATGGTAACGTGTGCATTACCACATGTTGCACCGGTTCGACACCGGCTGTCTGCGGAAAATAGGAACTTTTATCAATTACTCCTTCACGCGAAGTACCTTTTATTTTAAAATTTACGTACCGTTTCCATAAGAAGACATTTTAAATTAAAATATTTCACGAAATTAATATTTTACTCTCAATGTTACCTAAAATATTTAAAACGTTTTTTTTCATCTATTGATATATTTTACATGCCTCTTAATTGATTTTTAAACTCATTATTTCTGGCTGCGATACGATCCCACTTACTATTTAATGATTCTCACACTTACACACACCTGAACACTTACTCCCACACTAATTTACATAAACACACTTCTACACTTACTCTCATACAAATACACATAAACACACCCTTTTGTTGTAACACAATCAAATAATATGTATGATTCTTATTTAGAAACTTCGCTGGTCTGTCTTTAAACTGTATTTAAAAAAAAATTCTTTAAAATAAATAAATAAAATATATCTAGAACTAAACGGCTTGTTGGACTTCCCATCTCGAGTCCTGAAGTTCGGTCTTAATATTTATTATTTAAGTTTAGACGGACAGATGTTACGTACTAGGTTCTCGGTCCCAGGACCGTGCCCAGCTTCCACGGGGCACTGTTGGCGGGGACAGTGGGCAGTTAGTGGCCCGCAGCAGCGAGGCGGGTTCGCGGAAAGTGCAGACACGATCATTATCTCACCGGTCCTCGGCTCGCCTTCGGCATCAGTCGGTGTTCGGTGTTCAGTGCAATCACCATTGCTCAGTACTCAGTACAGTAATACGAGTGACCAGCGTAACATGTCCGCCAAGTTGACTAGATTGCTTTAAGATATCGCGAGTGCGCGCCAAAACAGTATTTCGAAAATATCAGAAGTCTATTTCACCCGATACGACATTGTTACGAATCGAATGCGAAAGATTATGTAAAGAAAATTATTCCAGTTTCAAGAAAATTAGAACCTCATTTTAATTGCCATGTCTCTTCTCAAGAAAATCTGGAAAAACAACTCTAAGCACAAAAGTAAGTGGGTTTGAGATATATTTTTTACATTTTTTTATTTTAAATTATTTTTTTTATAAACCCTTCTGGATTACATTCATTCAACAATTTTTTTTTTTCTTTTTTAAATTGACATTCCATTGTTAATGAAAATATTTTTTACATATTTTGTAAAGGTTGTCTGAGTATTTTGTTTAGTTGTGTCTGGTAGTTTATCGTATAATCACAGTCCCTGGTTTTTTAGTCTAGACTGTCCTCGTCTCGTTTTAGAAGGTTGTATATGATGTTACTCTGATTTTCTCGTATTGTGTCCATGTTTACCACAATTTTTTTTCAAGTTTTAATTCTTCGTCTACAATTCCACCAGTGGCTAATTTATTAATAAATTTAAGGATTCTGGTTGAAGAGTTCAGTTACATTTAATTGTTTAGTTTAGAGAGTTCTTTAGTTGCTGTTAAATAAGGGAGGTCATATACTAACTTCAATATTTTATTTTATTTCGTATCTTTTTAATCGGGCTTTTGGAGTAAACATGTATTATTTAAATATTTATTCCTAATAAAAAAAACATAAAACAGATGATAGTAGAAAAATCTAATAGTACCGTTGTGAATGACAATGACCAGAAAAAATAATCCATACGATTTTGAAAGAGGGATTAAAAAAAAATTGCTAGTGAGCATTAGTAAGTATTTCACATAAAACCACTAATCTTACTAGATTTTACTAGATCTTACTAGATTAGTGGTTTTATGTAAAATCAGAAAAGTACTTTCCCATTTCAATAGTTCTATTTTAAACGCATTGTCTTATTGTGTTATTTAAGGAAATGTTTACAACGATTAAACTTATCCAAGAATGTGGATGCGACTGCATTATTTAAAAAAATAAAATCATGAAATATTAATATAATAAAATCATAAGTATTTTATATTGAAAATGAAAAATACTTTAAAAAAAGAAAGAAAGAAAAACCATTCTTTGCCAGGTTTTACAAACGTAGATCATATAACAACAAGAAGTTTAAATTTATCTTTAATTTTATTTACAAAGTACAATAATGTTTTCTGTTTAAAAAATGTAATATTTATGTATATATTTTTTATACTTTTTACACAGAATACCGGTGAAAGTTTTTCATACAAATATACACATTTTCGTACATAAATAACGATTTTAATTTATGCCGTCTCGATATGTACCGAGGAAGAAAGCGTTTATAACCGCGGCTCTGGTGGGCTTCATGGCTTTACGTAGAAACTAATAAAATATTTAAAAAATACAACAGGGATGGAAAACATTTAAGAGAAGGGAATATGGAAGTCTAGGCATTTACAGGGCTTATGCCCGGTCATTATAATAATAATAATAATAATTATGGTTAACTTATATAGCGCCATTTTCGTAATATAATACCTCAAAAGCGCTTTACTAAGTGATTATATAAAGATATAAATGTAATTTTAACTTTTTAATTTAAGAAAAATAATGTATTTTTCATATTACTTTTCCACCACATGCTAAGAATTTATTCAAATGATTTAGAGAACAAGTGGGTTTTGGCTGGTTTAAGTGGCCACTTTACACACTGTGTAACTTTCACCATTTCGCTATGTTGAAATATCCATATTTCTTCAATTATTCCATCTGTTGATTTTAGTGAAGTTAAAGAACTGAAACCTTTATTGCTGCAAAGAGATTCATCTGATCGAATTATTTCCCATACTAGGCAACGCCCGTAAAAAAAATTCAAATTTTTTAACTTCTTCCTGGACCTGTTGGTTTTATTACAATATTTTGAGTTTGTCCCAATGTTTGCAATAAAATATTATTGTAAACTTTTATTTTAGAGGTTAGAAGTTTAAGAAAATGTTAGTAGGTGTACAGTTATGTAAATTTATTTGAGTTTGATATGAAAATTTTATCAATTTCATAATAAATACACGCATAGTTATATTATACTCCGATAAATCTATCAGAAATTAATGTTTTGAAGTAATTCTATTGTTATTTTTCAATTATCTTTAACCCCGTTCAAGATAATATAATACAATACGATACAAGCACACTGTATGGTTATATTTCGGGGGAATAAATTTTGATAAACAATCACCATGTTTGTATTGATGATTGTTTTATCGCGATAGCTTTTATTTTATATTTTATTTCACTATACGACTTTTGACATTTCAATTAAATAAATTTAATCGTGTAAATATTACCTTGTATAATCACAACATAATAAAAGATAAGTTGTTATCAAAACAATTTTTGGCGAAAGCGGATACAATACGCACCTTAATAATTAAAATGAAATATTCTTTCAATTTTATGAAATACTAGCTTTTATTTGCGGCTTGGCACACTCGGTATTGGGAATAAATAAGTCAGGTAATTAGTTAGTTTTGTAGATTAGCAATAAGAATGTTCCCGTAAAATAGTATATTTTTTCGAGACAGAAAGCAGCTTGTATCAATTTCTAGTCAAATATCGCTGTGAAAAAAAATCGACGATCTGTTAGTCTATGACAGTGGTTGGCAAACCGCGGCTCGCGAGCCGCCCGCGGCTTTTTAACCACTCGAGTACGGCTCACACAGCGCGAGTGATGTACACTTTTCGTTTGATGTATTTTGTCTAAGGATCCTACTGAAGAACTTCACCCGACTCCGAACCCGACCATTCTCCAACAAATATCTCTTAATGTTCCTTCACGTAGACTCAGAAATAATGACATTCTGTTCCTCGTTAATCATAATACTAATTATGGTTTACAAGCGCCTCTACCCAGTACGATTAGATTTGTAAATGAAAATCAAGATCTTAATTGTTTTGATTGTAAACTGATTTTTTTACAACTAAACTAAAACAAATATTCCTAATAAATTGACTGTATATTTGTAGAATTAACCTGGATTCCATAATTCCTGTATAATGGATAACTTGTCTTTGCTTTTCTTTGTTGTATTGCTTCTATTATTTGTTACTGTATTATTATTGCTTTTCATTATATGATTTGTTTAAATTAGACATTGTCCATAAATTCGTTAAATAAAATAAAAAAACTTTTAAAATTACTGCCTTTTAGATAATTGAGGATATTGTAAATACGGTCGTTGCACCGAAAAGCATCATATTTATCTCGCTAAAATTATTTATATTTCAACAGATAAGACTAAAAGTATGGCCGGAGGGAGAAAAGTTTTTTAAAAAAATATTTTAAACCAAAAATTAATCACATTTACTATTACATCATTTATCGAGAAGCGATTTGTGAGCAAGCTTTATCGGAAGAAATTTGCGATGTTATGAAATTCATGTTCAAGATCGTAAACACAATAAGAAAATATCACATGCTACGAATACCGATAAAAATATATGAAACGGATTTAGAATAATTAATTGTATTTTCGAAATCAATATGGATACTGTGGAGAACTGTTTTCATATATAAATGTAAAAAAGAAATTTAATAAAAATACTTTGCTAGAAAAACGCGAAATGTTTGGCCTTGGTTGTTGCGACGTCAAGATTCGTGATATTTTTCTGAACAAATTTCTATGGCAAGGAACAAATTAGTATAAATCGTCACGTATTAATTGGGAGCGTGGTTAATGGAATGGCCGTTTTTGCGAGAATTCAAAATTACAAATTTAATAGAATTTTTTATGCTACTAATAATTAGCAAAAAAAATTTTTTTTTACTGGGCAGTATTTTATAGACCTTACTTTAAAGATGTAAAAAATAAAAAAAACATAATATTTTCCTATTGTAGCTGAAGCTTTTTATCATCACTAATTTAAAGAATTTTTCATTGAAACGGAGGGCGAATACGCATATTTTCTGCTGCAAAGTACGTTAGGTTAAAAAAGAAAAGTTTGATAACAAAATTAAATTGGCTCTTAAAAGAAATCTTATGTGTTGTACTGCTGATTTTTGGCTTTTTTTACTAATGGGCTCGCCGACGTAGCATCGTCATTCTGCTCACAACTCCAAAATCCTACTACAAAATCAAAACAAAAACCATAGATAAAGCAAGTCAATTATAGAAGTTTAAAGAACGAATTTTAAATGTATTATTTTTGATATCCCACCTTACCGCGTACTCATTTTCAATAAACGTAGCTCATTGTTGACACTTTAAATATTATTTTAATTGTACTTTAATTTAATTCGGGATGAAAAAAAAGTATATTTTTTACTTCTCCACTTTCCAGATATCTCAAGTCGATTGGTCGCTCCATTGCGACGTGAAAGAAACACAAACAAACGCACTTTCGCGTTTATAAAATTAGTAAACGGAAGTATGGACGGATGAATTGATATGAACGGGAGAAAGTCACAGTTTTTCATAAAAACGCAAGAATTTTTCATTTTAAGGTGTTGTTTATTAAAAATAGCACCGTTAAGAAGTAAAATAAATAAACACGAGATAAAACAGACATTTTATTACGTATTTCTGCTAAAATTATACGTAAAAGTTTTATATAACCGAGAGATTATTATTTTTCGACCTTTCGAAGGAAAGCTCACACCGATAACAAGTTTAGACAGTTTAATAGTAGCTTGTAGTATGAGTATATCTATAAATATGTACATGCACAATAATAGGTGTAGCAAGATTGCAGTTTGTAAAACTTGATCATTTTCACCCAACGCTCTAGTCTAGTCGAGTAGGAGAAAAGTCACTACAAAAGGAAGTATACCATTTACTCTGCTACAACTTACAACACATACACTCGTACATGGGTATAGTAGGAACAGTATATACATAAAGGTATAATTTTACATAATATACGATGAACAGATGTACTAAATTAATCAAATTAAAAAAATATATAAACTGCAACATAAGCAGCCATAACTTGAACTTATTTATTTACGGACTTATTAAGTCCATTTAACAATGGTAAATACATTTCTTTATAATATATACAGGTACAATTGAAGTAAAATACAACCAAAGAAAACTAAAGCTAGGACGAAAATTCAATAACAATTACTACCTCGAAGTAATATTTGGTCTCTCTTAGTGATTGTTTAAATCTAGAAAGACTTTCACTAAAAAGTCTAGATCTTGTCTCGAGTTTACAATGCGACATAACCGGGACTACTACTACTATCACGCCATTTCCCCGTAGGGGTAGGCATAGATAATGGACCACCACGCACGTCTATCCTGGCATACATATGCCTAGCTTCTTCCACATTCATACATATTGTCATACATGCCCTTCGGTTCTGTCTGCTTTTGACATGATCAGGCTTAAAATTTTGGTTTATGTGATCATGCCACGTCTTCGTTGGTCGTCCTCGTCTCACGTTACCGTTCACTATCGCCATATATACTTGTTTTACCGTTCTTTCATCGTCCTTTCGTGCTACGTGACCAAATCATCTCAGATACCCTTTCTTAATCTTATCAATTATACTTGACTCAGATATACACTTTCGCCTGATTTTATCATTCGTAACCCTGTCATACATTGATTTCTCACACATTCGTCTAAGAGATCATAAACGAGACATTGTTATATATACTAATACTTCAATTTAGTGCCTAAAACCTGATTAAATTATAATTTTCCGAAAACATTTATTTATGTATCGTAAGCATAATTCAATTCGATACTTTAAAACAAATATATGTATATGATTTTTTACCAGTCTGAAAATGCCCATTAGGGGTGAAAGCGCTAATCGGTCGTTTATCGATAGTATTTTTAATTAGTAACTTATATATAAATATAAGTTATTACATCATTACAATGGAATTCTATCAAGAATTGTCAATTACTAACTTAAAACAAATATATGATTCGTCTGTTGAACAGCCTACCGATAGAGGTGGATCTTTTCTATGCTAGGATTACCAGTTTGAGTCTCTTCCTCTCTATGCATCATAATGTGTATAAGTGACTTATTCGTCTTGGTTTACTATAATTTTTATGGACTATATGTAGAACCTTAATAATTTTATGTGTTTTTTTTAATTTAAAATATGTTTTTGTAATTACCTAATAATAAAATATTTGTAGTATAGTAGTGCTGTATCGTACATTTAAATAAATAAATATATTTTTTATCTCAAACTCAAAGCATTTGTTGATAAATCCACCTGGTCCAAAAAGAAGTATGAAAACTCAAAAACATTTTCAGGCGTTGCCAAGTATGCAGGTAAAAAAGTTCAATCAGATTTTTCAAATAGGTAAACGGCGAAAAAGCGAATTCTGAATTATTTTCTTTTTCTCATGCGTAGTATTAAAAATCAATTACAAAAATGTACCAATTCTATCTGAATTATGTATTTCATTATTTGTCTATGCACAAGAGACTGACATTGTCTAATGGAGGTCCTTTTTAAGAAAATAATTTGAACGTTTAAATATTTACGGGTGTTCGACCTATCGTTGCTAGTTCAAGTGGTAATTATAAAGTTGTTCAACAAAAAATATTTTCATTTATTTATTTGTGAAGAGTTGTAATTTGTATTTACATTATTTACAAATTGGCACTGTTTACTTAATACGTAGTAAATTTTATCTTTCCAATGTAATTTGAGGTCCGTAGGGGTCTAGGCCACGGACCCGCGACCTTTATTAAGTTAAAACTAAATTAAAAGTTCGTAATAATTATAATATAATTATTACGAAGGTCTTGTTTATCTTTTATCCGAGCAAAAAGTTTGTGTTTATCATTACTGGCGCTAAATAAAAAAAAAACTTATGTCGCACACTATCTGCCTGAATTTGGAGTGACAAATGCAAATCAAATTATTTAAAAGCATATTATAACTTTACAGTTTCAGGATAATATGTTTCTAAAGATATTTAACATTCTTGTATGATCCTTAGTTTTGAAATTATATTTCCTTACTGCAAATTAATATCATAAAAAAAATTATGTCCAAGTTAGTTATAAAATAGTGTCATTATAATTTTCTAAACGCGGATTAAAATAATACGTAGATGGAAAAATGGAAGAAATAGGATGTTAAAACATAAATAGAATGGTGAATAATAAAATAATTATGTAAAACATGTGTAAAATCACTAAAATAAAATTAATATGCCGATTGGTTTTAGAACACATTAGTTTCTTTGTCAAGGTTTAAAAATAAAAAACTTTTGGTAACTGACTGAAACAAGATTTTCAGCCAAAACCGAAACTTATTTAAATAAGTTAAAAATCACTTCAAAGCGCCCAAAATTAGGCGTTTTTATTGTTAAACCTTACAAGTTCATTTAAACAAGCGTCAAATAAAATACACAATAAAATAAAAGGCATCAAAATGAGGAAGGTTTTGTATTTTTAGCACTTTTTGGTTCGTTGTTATGTTATACATATAACGTATATGTAACAGTTCTTCATTGTACGCTATAGGCGCTTTCACTTAATAACTAGAAAGATCTTAGAACTCTCGAGAACTTCACGAGCCATAAGATGAGCCGAAGTTTCGGCAGAATTTTGGCCTAAACCGACTGAAACCAAAACCGAATCCGAAATTTCGGTCGGTCACTAAATATTCTTAATCTTATCTGTAAATAAGTATATACCTAAAATACATCATCTGCTAACATGTGTTCAAATTTTTTTTTTCTGCGCCACAACAGGCCAGGAGGCCCAATTACAGTGGTGAATTACATCACAGAACACCCAGGCTTGAGAAAACTCACATTAAAATTTTTGTTTTCTCACCAGGAATCGAACCCGGAACCTTCCGTGTGTGAGTCAAGCGTCTTGACCACTACACCACGGAGGCCGCCAAATCATGTTTTACATCCAGGATAAAAAATCTTAGAAATAAGGGATAAATAAGGGATGGGGAGAGTAGTATAAAAAATGTTGATGACGACAACGATAATATTTAGAAACTCAACGAATTAAAAAAAATGTTATTGCCAAACCGAAGTTTTCAGTAATCTAAAAATGTTTAAACAAGATAATTGTCCGTCATTTCCTTTCTTTAGAACAGTGAACTCTTTAGCCACTTGAGTGCGGCTCACACAACCCAAGTTTCACTTTTCGCTTATTTTGTCAACGCGCTGCCCTGGTCCTTGTATCTTCGATAAATTTTTATAAATCGAGCTATGGGTGCCAATACGTTCATTATCTCATTACGCGTTCACGCAACTAAATAATATTTTTTTTCCCGTTATTAAGTAGTATTTTCAGCATATTTTAGTGCTAATCTCCACTCACTGATTTGAATTTAAAAACAATGTCTTTTGTACAATCTGCAAAATGGTATATTGAACTTACAAGAACTAGGGCAGCGAACGGGTTCTAATAAATAACTTTTAGGATTATTGCCACTGAAAGGTTAAACACGTGGCGAGGATATTGCAAACGTTGTCAATAAATGGACAGAGAAACATCATCTTACACTACTCGATAAATTGTTTCAATTTCAACAGATGGGACAAAAGTGTGGCCGGAAAGAGAAAAGGTTCTGTTTTTATCATCACGAGATACTTGTTTATCGTTGCATCATTTACCGAGAAGCACTTTGTGCAAAATTGTCTCAAAAGAAATTCAATATTTTGGAATTGGTAATCAAAATAAGAGAGGATACGCAAATCTTCTACCACGTAATAAGGTCCGTTGGCATTGAGGAAACCTTTTTATACGAAAATAAATTTTGCTCGCCAAAGAAATCTTAATTATTGTGCCGCCGATCTTTGGCTCTTTTAAGTAATGAGTTTGCCGACCACTGCTTTAGAATATGAATAGGTATTCAAAATACTTTCTTGATAAACTTGTACTTCCTGTCCCAACTTTAATAATAATCATGATTAATATTATGGAGTGTTAAAACTTTAGATTTAATAATATGATAATAATTCAGTCAGATGAATCTCTTCACTACAATAAAGGTTTCAGCTCTTTAACTTAACCAAAGTCAACAAATGGAAGAAATAAAGAAATATGGATGTTCAAACATAGGCAAAACGGTGAATGTTACACAGTGTGTAAAGTGGCCACTTAAACCAGCCAATGACAGGTCATAAGCCTTGTAAATGCCTAGACTTCCATATTCCCTGTTCTAAGGTATTCTCCACCCCTGTTGTAATTTGTTAGTCTTAATGACTCCCGAGGGGGTGAAATCCAGTCTTTTGTCTACAAATATTTGGACAAACTCAAATATTGTAAAACATCCAAATAAGTGAATTACATTTCTTGATAAAAGTTCATTGTGATGTACAAAACATGTTTTGAATCATTAGTCAAGATGACACTTTACTCGTACATATTGAAATATATATTTGATATCAAATAAATTTACATTTCTTGTAAGTCAAGAATTTTATAAAAAATATGTATAAACCCTTGGGGGATCCATTTCCCCCATTTGTCCAAATTTGACACACTTTCATGTTGTTTATTTAAAAATTAATTTGTAGTCCATTATACTTGCATAATTTAAGCACTTACAAAAAACTGTCTGAAGATATTCCATATTTATCGGAATAATTCATGCATTGTGGTCGTCCTTGGGAACTCACGAATCATGAATTATCTTACCGATGCAAATTTACACTCTTGGAAAATATATATTGAAGGTACGAACCCACCTAGATACTTATTAAGATAATTTGCTTTAATAATAATTACCTATAATGATTACACTATACTGAGAAAAGTAAAAAAATAAAATTGAACAAAATATCTGCGATATAACTTATACTTGTTGACAATATTAACTTTGAGACACTGATATAAAATAATAATCTTTGTAGGGGGGTCGATGTAGTAATCGGACATACTACAGTAATAAGACACTCTTAATCTTATGGCCAAAAAAAAGTTTCTTAAAATAAACACGTTAATTTTTTTTTTTTTTTCAACTAGATTTAGAATGTTCAATCCTTAGGTTCAATCACTGTAGCATGTCCAGTTACTATAGCATCCACGGTGTAGAAAAATAAGTCGGTAGGTATTGGTGTATAAAACACACCATGATAATAATAATGATTTTTTTACAAACCCCTTTACAGATCGCTAGTATAGTTCATCACAAAATATTTATTTAGAGATTATTTTAATTTACCGAGGCTCTTGTTAAAAATGAAAATTTTATATTGTAAGTTATATGTATTTTTATTTGAAAATAAAGATATATTAGCGTTCTTATAATTAACACAGATATTGCAATTTTGGTGACCATTTTCAACGAGTTGTAAATGAAATCAAGTTGGGGTAGAGTGGGGTTTGAACCTCGGGCCTCTGGCTCGTAAATCCGCAAGACTAGCCACGGGACCACAATCCGATTCAATTTAGCAAATTTTTGTAGGCTTCCATGAGAGCTCATTAACAAAATATTATGAAAATAATAATATTTCTATGTTTGACTTTTATTTAAGTTAATATGTGCAAGCCTTATTTCCGTAATAAAATACAGCGGTTATTTTTTATTAATTTGTTTTTTTTATGTAAGTATCGTTTCGATGTACATTTTCGTTTTTTAGTACGAATTTTTGACCAACGCTTCTTTTGAACAGTCTGTTTTTTGGTTGGCTGGAAGATATTGCTTTTAGCAATAAGTCCGCCAAAGTACTCATTCTTTGTACTTGAAGATTAAATAAAATAAAAATATGACCGAGATTCGACGTAAATTATATCCCATAAATGTTCAGCAAAATATGATAGTAAAGTCAATCTTATAAGAATTTTTTAACTTTCGATCTATAGATCGAAAGTTAAAAAATTATTAATGTAGCAAAAAAAAATGCTCTCATGTCGACACATTTGACAAATGCATGGTGACGTTATAAGTAATTTAAAAGTTACTACTCATCTGTCTTGTCTACAACCTATTATGTATGCAATACTTAAATCTACATTCTAGTCTCTAACGTTTTTTTGTCGCTTCTCCAACTGGCGTAGGGCACCTATCCTAAGCTTGTAACACAAAATTAAGTGCAGTGTGGTAGGTTGATGCAATCCGGAGATAGACTTCGTATGGCATAGTAAGGGCTGATGCAATGTCGGCCGCGCGCCGTCAGGTTCTGGGAGGCGCGGAACTTTTTGTCCTGCCACTCCTGCCAGACTATAGACTGCCAGCTGACAAACTGACCGACTGACTGACCGCCAGGGGAAGGAAACCAACGGCACGGGAGATGATCACTAACTCTTGTGGTCTTGTGTGGGTGGGTGTCACACAAGTCTACATGGGATACAATACTTTATACAATATCTCTCTAATTAAAAAAAAACGAAGTCTTATTTTGCTAACAATATTTTTTTTAACATATAACAACGAAGTTGAAAGAAGGTAATGTAGACATTTAGTCATCTACAGGGCCTTAGAATCGTCATTGGCTGGTTTAAATGGTTGCTTTACACACTGTGTAACATAAATTGTTAACTGTAACTAAAATGTTTATCATCTCTGTTGTTATATGTTAAAATTAACAGCTCCCCAGAGAGTTGAATCCAGTCCTTGTCCACAAAAATTTTGACAAATTCAAAATATTGTTGATAAATCCACCTGGTCCATGAGAAGTATAGAAAATGAAAAAAGTAAAATTTTCAGACGTTGTCTAGTATGTAGCTGAAATAATTAAATAAGTTGAATCTCTCCCGCATAAATAAAGGTTTTAACTCTTTAACTTCACAAACATCAACAGATGAAAGGGTTGAAGGAATATAAATGTTCAAATCTGGGCAGAAATAAATGTTACACAGTGTGTAAAGTGGCCACTTCATACAAAAATGTATGAAAATATAAACTACTTCAAATGACGTCACAAGTTCTTCTAAATCAACCAATGATAGAGTGTTGTGATGGATTTTCGGTTTCTGGGAAGCCATTCCACCAATCTGGAGAACACACCGAAGAGAACTAGTAAAGTCACGCGCGGTGTAGTTAAAAATCAGAAAACTTAAAAAAATCGTAGCGATGACAATACGACACAAAAATAAAATTGAAAATGGCTGATTTGATAGTCTATTAACAGTTTATTTTTTTAAACTACTGAACTTTCTCATTGAGAAAAAATCTTTGCATATTTTTCTTGCAACTGGCGGGAATCAAACCCGCGACGATAGTTTCATAGTTTTTTCATTTTTTTTTTTTTTTCATTTATTTTTGCACCACTACAGGCCAGTAGGCCCAATTACAGTGGTGAATTACATCACAGAACACCCAGGCTTGAGAAAAATTCATTTTGATTTTTGTGTTCTCACCGGGAATCGAACCCGGAACCTTCCGAGCGTGAGTCAAGCGTCTTGACAACTACACCACGGAGGCCGCCTAACCAACTGTTGGCTGTCTAACCAACTGCCCCATGGCGCGATGCCTGTCAAAAAATAATTTCTCATACGAAAAGAAATCCGAGGAAAACGGTTCGCCATCTCTACTCTACAGATATACATAAAAGCTTATTCTGACACCAAGTTAGGGATGTATTGAAGAGTCATCGCTCGAACGAAACGATTGTTTCCTCTGGAAAACTTTTAAATTTCGTTACGACCTTCGGAACAAATGAGTTAAGAACGAATAGGTATTTAAGTTTTGCAACCGATTTCATAAACTGCAACGAAAATCAACTATTGGGGAATTTTTTGCACGTCCTAAATTACAAGCATGTTTTTATTTATGATAGAGAGTAGTAAGAGTGATGCAATATTGTTTGATATTAAACCCATTAAAAACTGGTACAAGCATAATTACGGGTTCGCGAGACCAGTTTATCATTTATCGATAGTCAGGAATCTGAAAAAAACCTCAAATATCGATCAAATTACCATTTTCGCAACTCAATAATCGCAAGTTGTATAATAATTTTAATGGTGCTCGATATAAATATGAAATAAAATAGCATATTGCACCAATGAGCGAATTGATTCGAATTCGCAACCTCGAGTTTAAAATTTGTTTGTCGAGTGATAGTTGACTGGAGATTTGTTTATCGATAATTACCAGAGATACTTTAACGTATCCAAGCTTGCAGTAATGACCGCCTCGCCGCCTCCTTGGTAATTACTCATTAATCGATTAGGTTTCGATCCGTATTACGCGATAGCGCGGTGCAGTAGCAAATTATTAGATATAAAGTATTGGATGGCCAGATATTTTTTTATAATAATTGCATAATTTATATATGTTTTTTTTTTTTACTATACAACCTACTTTTATATATTTTTTCATATTAAAGCTGTTACTTTCCAAAAAAGAGACTAGCTCTTGTGCTTGGAGAGTGACTTACAATATTTTATTTATTTAGTCATTTGAAGTTTTATGATTTCGAATATACGAGTACACGAGAAAAAATGTACTAAATAAAAAGAAAAACAGAAAATTATGATACAGTTATACTAATTAATAATAGAAAGCTGTTATGAGCATTTATTTTAAATATTATATCTGTAAAAAATATTAAGACGGTATTTTTGAACATTTCACATTTTTCTTCTCTTATATTTATCCCTAGACATATTTCATGATCCTTATACAACTTTTACAAATAATTTCTTGGGAATCAATTTTTACTAACAATATTATTTTATACAAGAAATATTTGTCCAAAACGACTTAACGTCAAATGTCAAACGTCATCAAAATCACAATTCTCCTTTCCGTGGTGCAAAGGGCACAGAATTGGTAAACAAAATGCATTTTATTTCGATCATCCGTTATATGAGAGTAGTGGTGATCAGTCTTTCACTTTAGGTGCCAGTCCAGTAACAATGAAACCCAGAACCCTGAAAATGGTAGGTGAACGCGCCAACTACTACACAACGAGGTGGACTTATTTTTAATCGATTTCATTATTCAGGATTTTTACCTGAGAAAAGCCATCGAGTCTAAAGCACTCGTCTAGGGTTCTGGTTTTATTTCACACATAGAACCGTATTCTTCATCTGCCTGGACACATAACTATGAATTGAATATTTATGAATGTGAAATTGCATGTGTTTTTTTTATATTACGTCACAACAGGCCAGAAGGCCCGAACGCGATGGTGTATTACTCCACAGAACATCCAGGCTTAAGAAAAATAACATTTGATTTTTTGTGTTCTCATCGAAAATTGAACCCGGAGCCTTACGTGCGTAAGACAATCTTCTTAGCCACTGCATCACGGAGGCCACCGTATTCACAAATTGTCTTTTTAAAGTACGAATCTTTGTTAAATTAACTTATAAAATTAAATAAATAAATAAAACATCCTAATAAGAAAAAGTATTAATTTATTTATTTTCAGTTTACAACCAGTAAAAAATATCACAATATATATATAATTCATAAAATATTAAAAAAATAACACCAAACATCTTTTACCAACTATACGTAAACACCAATAATCACAAATCTAAGAATATTTTTTATAAATAAACTAAAAATTAATTTATAATAAATATTATGAACGCAATTTATTAAAATTAAGAATACATTTGATAAAATTTGATTAAAAATACGTTATTTATAAAATTTAACTCAAATATTTATAACTTATAATTTATAAACTGTCTTTTTAAAACAAGTTTTTTTCATGCATAATTTCTATTTCAAATTGTGTATTGTTTTTCTGCATAATAGTAATAATAGTTATGAAAAAATGATTACTACTAACTTTCTGAATGTTGGCCTCGTGGTTTAATGGTTAGCGCGTTTGCCTACCATGCAAGAGGTCTCGGGTTCGATTTTCGACATGTTTGATATGAAATATTTATTCAAAACGGTGTTTTCACACTAGAATATTTCATAGTCCCTGAACTGAGACTGATTACCTTACCTTTATGTTGTAAAAATAATTGAGATACGCTCTGTGTACCAATGCAGTGCTCTATGCACCATTGTGCGGAAAGGGTATGACGATGGCTTTCTGAATGCACGAAACATAATATTGGAGGTGTGATTGAATTTTTCAGTCGAGGAATTTTTATATTTGTGTGGATCATCACTAAATACATCAATATCATAATCCTATTCCATACCATATATCCCAGTCAGTTCAGATCCCAACTAAAATCTCATTACTTTAGTTTATCATACCCTCAATTTTAAATAAAAAAGGTCACTTTAGCGTAGTTTGAATGTAAGTTTACATTTACAATTGAACGTAGTTATGCAGAAAGCATCCAGCCAAAGAAAAGTGAAACTAAGATAATAGCACTTTTGTGAAAACAGTAAATAATCAAATCTACACAACAGTTAGAATATTTTTGACTTTGACAAATGATAAACAATTCATACATAACTTTTTTTAAAATATTTCAAACAAGTATCTTATGACGTATTTGACCAGTTTTAGTAGTAGTTTTAAAGAGCGGTAAGATTTTTCTAGAGCTGTGGGTGTTTTCTGTAAATTGAAAAATTCCGTTCTTAAAATCGACACTTTATTTAGAAGGTGATTATTCCAGTTGTTTTTATGAAAGCGGCCTGGTTGTTTTTAGCAGAACATAGAATTGACTTTACTGCATCCGATAACACTAAAATATAATTTTTTCATAATTGTGGACTGGCTGCTTTCTGCATAACTCTTTCAGTTGTAAAGCGCCCTTGAGGTGATTCTACACAAAAATGGCACTATACAAATCAGTTAAATTTATTATTATTATACAACCTCATGATTCTAGATAAGAAGTTACTGTACGCAATGTTGTTTTTAAACACTGGCAGGGAAAAGTATTGTGCGTCCTTAATCGCCCAGTGCGAACATTTAGAGTTACTTTTTCTGTGCAAAACGATAAGTCGACATTGCAATTAATTATATTCATTTCCTCTTTTAAAAATGTGCATTGTTTGTCGTGTTATTTTTAATTTATTTTTTCTCAAGTATGCCGCTGGCCACCGTGTACTAGAAAGTGTCATGGCGGGCGTGCAAATATTTTTCTGATGAAAGACAGGGGCGGATGTCGTAGTCGCAGATAAGTGCAACTAATACCGGCACCTACGCAGGAAGAATCTTATACAACATTAGTGATTACTTATTTATTCTTGTAATCATTAGAAATTCCAAATAAAGAATGGCGCGAGTGTTTAGTTTCGAAATTCAACATTTACTCTCCCTCCCCGGTGTCTATAGTAAGAGCTATAGTCCTTAAAATGTAACATGATTAGAATGACAGTTGTCAGAAAAAGTGACGACATAACTTTGTAGTAACGTCGAAGGAGTTATTTATATTGACACACAAAAAATCGTTTGTATCTGGCGTGTTAATTTATTTTTTTAATAAAATGCTTGAAACATAAATCAACATTAAGATATAAAATCAGCTTTAAAATTAAAAGAAAACTAAAATAAACCTAATTATTAACGACGTTCTTACAAGGTTACATCATTTTGAAAAAACGTTAGAGATGGGACAAATTGATCAATGTAAATTGATGAAAAAAATAAATAAATAATTCATTTGATGTTGTTCATGAAAAAAGTATAAATATCTCATTTTTTGGCGAATAATTGTAGGCTTGTTTTTCGGGGATATCACCGATACAATAGAAAGTTTACCAATGTGTCGCATGTTGCGTTCGTAGTAAAAGAGTAATCCTGATATATAATTGTCTCGCACAATCTTTACGTCTCACTCTCGATAATACGGGTATATTTGAGAGCAAGAGAGACAATTTTTATGCATCACACGCGCGAACAGCAAAGTTTCTAGTATGCGTTAGTAGATACCCGGCTTTTGTTAGGGCGGGTTCTTTTGCGCTCACTGAGAGCATGAATTAATGTTTTTTTTCATGTTTATAGCAATTAGATTTAAAATACCATCATTTTTGACTTCAACTACAAATAATTAAAGCAATTTCCGATGAATATTACACATTTACCATTTAAAATCTCTAATTTTTTGCATGTGTAGTGCCTACACAGCACCGTAACGCTGAAAGTTTTTGGGGCAGTAAGGGAAAGGTTAAGGGTAGTTTTATAAATAAAATGCATTGAGGAAGTTCAGTGGTTTTTTATTTGTAAGTAGATCATAAAACTAAGAGAACAAAAAAATATTCATTTTTAGGTTTCGCTTTAGAAACGCTAGGATTTTTTTAAGTATAGTATTTTTATTAATCCGCGTGTGACGTCACAAGTTCCCTCTCGACAAGTTCTGCTGATCAGTGAATTGGCTTTCCGTAAACCGGATATCTATAACAACTCTATCGTTGTTTGATCCAGATGAACTATAATAGGAATATAGAAGTCTAGGCATTCACAGGGCCTATGACCTGTCTTTGGCTGGTTTAAGTGGCCACTTTCCACACTGTGTAAAATCTACCATTCTGCCTTTATTTGAACATCTACATTCCTTTAAGAACAAGTAAAACAATTGAAAAATATTTTCAGAGGTTGCCTAGTATGTAGGTGAAATAATGAAATCAAATGAATCTCACCCGCAATAATAAAGGTTTCAGCTCTTTAACTTTACAAACGTCAACATATAGAAGAGTCGAAGGAATGTTGATGAGAAGTATAAAAATTAGAAAATTGTTTACAGGCGTTGCCTCGTAGGTGAATTGGTTCAGCCGGATGAATCTCACCCGCATAATAAAGGAATCAACTCTTTTACTTCACAAAAGACAACATATGGAAGAATTGAGGAAATGTGGATTTTCAAACATAGGCAGAATGGTGAATGTTACACGGTGTGTAAAGTGGCCACTTAAACCAGCCAATGACAGGTCACAGGTTCTGTGGATGCCTAGACTTCTATATTCCCTTCTATAAAATGTTCTTCATGTCTGTTGTTATATGTTCACTTGTAATTTTAATGCATTTTTTTTATGACGGACCGAAGTTTCGGTTTCGGCAAAAAAATGGCAGAAACTTCACGTGCGTGGGTCAGTGCTATTCAAGATCCTGACGTCACTGCGACCTGTGAAGATCTATTGTGACGGGTCCCCGTGAATAGTTCTCGCCCTCCGAACCTGGGTCTATAAAAAGCCTGGCTACTGTGTGGAAGGCGAGAGTTTACATTTTGCTAAATCTTCCTCTCCAAGCTTAGATCCGTCAAGTAGAGGGCTATTAGGTAAGGGGCGAGCTCTAATATCCGCAGGATTAACCAGTGGTCCCCCGAGATATAAAGCATCACATTCACATAGAATGTGAATAGGTGTTTCCTCATCTGCACTGCAGAACCTACATCTAGAAGTTTCGAAAAGGTTCATTCTAGCTTAATCTGCAATGTCCCGTGAGGGCTCTAGTGATAACCCTCACTTGATTTCGTCTGAGCTTTATTAAGTCGAAGTAAGTTAAATGTTCCGAAGTATCTTTTAACTTACTTAGAAAAGTGTCGGTTTTGGTCGTCGAAACAACAACGTCGAACACAAGCCGAAATTCGGTTTCGACTTTTCGGTTTCGACTGAAAATCTTGTTTCGGTGGGTTATTAGGAATTTGATGATTTCTTGTATTACGCATGTTAAATAAAATAAAATACACTTTCGTAAACATTACACGTCATTATGCGGGTGAGTATTTTTGTTTGCTGTAAAATAATGCGTATGAGAAATAAAAATCATAATATTATTATTTTGACTGCGTAATCTATACGATATGAAAATTATTACAATATTAAATCTTAAACGCAATTTCGTTGATCTTCGCATTTCCTGTTATTTTCCCGATAGCAATATCTATCGCAACGTTACTTCTTGAATGCGAATTCGTCATCATTCATGTTTGAGTTTCGACCTTTAGCATGTGCGAATCGTCCACATTTTCTTTAGTATTTGGTATGAAATTGCGACGCAACAACATACGCAATAGCTTCAGTTTCATTCAGATAGGAGGACAGCGAAAATACATGAACGATTGACGATTTTACACGTGCTTATGGCCCAGTGTCTTGGTGCGGTGTTTTTGTGTATAATACTTTAGCGTACGTTTGCTAAATGGAGGTTATCTATCTTTGCTAACATAATTATTTGTATTTATCTCTGCTGATAACCGGATTCAGTCAGTTCCGGAGACATCACTGCTAGTTGCTGGATACTGGTGGTGTCAGGAGGTCCTGTGGAGAACTTAGAAGCGTCACTACTCGTTATCAAATAAAAACAGGGCAAACACGCGCAGCCATTTATTTAGTATTACTACGAAATAATCTGCAATGATCTTATAATCAACATATAGTAAAATATTGATTTCTCTTATTCTAATAATGACGGCATAATAATTATACAAAATAAATAAATAGGTCCCTAATCAGCTCTTTATCAGCAGTTTTACGTGCAATAATTTATGCATTTTTTTGGAATGGACTTTGACAAAATAAATAGTCACTATGTTGACTTTTTTAATGTTACATATGATTTTCTTAACCGCCTATATAGATTTTAGGGGATCAACAAATGTATTATTGTACTGCGTATTGTATTCATTGCATTATAAATAAAACATACAATATAAAATAAGTTTTTTTAAATCTGAAGAGTCTCCTTCACAAGGGATCTCCACCATTTTCTGGAGAGGGCGGCATAGAGCTAATTTTTTTTTAATGTTTGAAATTTATCGTCTACTTTAGTTAAAATCCAACAGGCCATTAATTCAAAGCTTTTAGCAGTTTCAAAAGTTCATTTTTGAAATACACTTTTGATTTATTTCAAATTCAAAATTAGCTATTTTTAAACTTGATTTTTTAGACAATCCGAGCGTATTAATTTTGCAAGTAATTTATGGATATTTGATAATTATTATTAAGAAGTATCTATGTTCAATAAATGTAATAATTATGTTTAAAAGAGAGAAAATTAATTTCGAAGTATCAAACTTAAACCGTGTAATTAGCAAAAAGCCGCGAAAAAGCCATATTTAGGGTGAGATGTTCCTCCATTCCCAGCTTGCGTTCTGCATCCACTTATGGTGAAACCTTTTCACGGACAAAATGTAATGGAGGTTGTTGCGATTAATTATGGCGGTGGTAGCGGATGTCCGCTGTAATCGGAGTGTGGAAGGAAATTCTTGTCACCGGTAAGCGGTCAACTGGTTTATTTCTTCTGTTACCAATACCACAAAGAAAGCACGCATTGAGACACATACGAAGAATATTCGTCTTGGAAAACATAGTATATTCTTTATTGAATATTGCGATATTTTTAACAATGACCGTTCGGTTCAAATTGATTCTTCATTCATGTAAACAAGCATGATCAACATATGCCGCGGTTCGTATACCAATGTAGTGCGTCACGTGTACATTAATACAATGTGTGCATTAAAAAAATATTTATATGTAATCCCTAAAATTAGAGTACAATGTGCCATGTATATTTCCCGATATTAGTTTTTTGTCGCATCTATCTATACAGGTAAACCAAAGGTATCCGCAGGCAGCACAGCAGGAAGCGTATATATTTTTAAATTCACCCGAACGACAGCGGACCACCCCGCAATCACTCCTCACCATACCTCCCACAAGAATATAGACATAGATCTGCAGTAAAAAAAAACATTAATAATACACTATGTTTCAAGGGCATTGTGCCTTGTCCAAGAGACACATCGCCCAGCTCTTGAAAACCTCTGAAGTGGTTTTATATCTCTGATTGATGAAGGTTTATTATATAGTTTTATTCCACTACAATAGTGGTAGCACCGGGCCGATGTGGTCCTTAATTTGGGAACAATGAAGGATTTGTTTGTGAGCTCTAATGTGGTGTGAATGGTCTGTATATGTCTGCGTATGTATGGTTTTGTCTGTAAATGCAAGTATACATTTATTGAATAGTTGATTGACAGTTAAGACATGGAAATTCTGAAAAAAATAAACTTAATGTATAACGATGGGGTTTTTTGTCGATTATTATAATTATAGCTTTTGCGATTTAATGATGGGTTTTAGGTTAGATTTTGCTACAGCGCCCCAACCGATTATGCCATATGAGAACGTGGACTGGCATATAGCGTAGTCGCTGTTTTTTATAGTATTTTTATCACGAATATTTCTCAATAACAGGAAGAAATAAAATAATTTCCTAGTTTTTATAGTTTATATGCTCCTTCCAGTTAAGTTTATTTTCGATTAATATACCTAGGTATTTTATACTATTTACATTTTCTATCACTTGGCATGAGCATGGTTCATCATTGCTGTGGTCATCACGAATCAAAAGATCTTTTTGATGGGCATTTAATGAATAAGTTCCTGGCCTACATGTAAGATTTTTCGTTTTTAAATGTGTAGGATAAGTCGGTTCCTGTCAAGCCAGTATTCTACTTTTTGAAGGTTAACGTTGGTATTTTTAAATGTAGCTTCCCACGCTTGACCTTTAAAAGTTATGACCGTGTCATCAGCAAACAAATTGCATTCCCATGTATCGAGGGAATGGTCATATTTTTTTGCACCACAACAGGCCAGGAGGCCCAATTACAAATTGGCTTGAGAAAAATCACATTTAATTTTTATGATCTCCCCGGGAACCCATCGAACTCCATCGAACTCGCGCGTGCCGCAATCATCTTAGCCATTTCACCACGGAAGTCGCCGTTTGTAATATGACACGTAAACGTATTGTTTTAATAATTACAAAAAATACCCTACAAATATGTAGTAAACACGGGAGGTGAAAGAAAATACAAAGGGAAGAATAGAAAATATTATTCCTGGTGAGATCACAATGATTCACTCAAGCTTGGGTGTCCAGTGTTGTCACTCCTAATTATTGTAACTTAATTCCTGATGACCCTGAACTGTTGCGGAACATTGACGAATAATAAAAAAAATGAGTAAATTTTGCGAAACGAAGCAAGGTTGAATTTTAACATTTTTATCACATTTTTTGGTCAAGTGAAAAGAAAGGACAACATTATATGATAACAGAAAATGTTTTTATTTCCGTTAATTATAAAACTTTTTAGATAATGTATGTAATTACTTTTTATAATTTATCTCTCAAGGACATATTTCAATTATCGTTTACATTTAACCATATTATTGTGAAGGACAATAAACCTAAATAAGTAGCGAATGCTCGTCAACGAAGTATGTAATCATCAAAATATTTAGATACCGAAGGCTTATAAAAGCTTAGATTTAGATTACAATTAATTTGTTTTTATTTTTTTCTATATCAATAAAAATTCAGGCTCGATCTTCCGCGAGACCAAATGTAAACGATAAGGAGACTGTAATAATGTGTAAAAACTAGTATCAATCCATTTTGTACAAAGTTGGAGTATTTGAGTAAAGGAAAACAGCACGGAAATGGACCTACCTTTGAAGCGACGAGGATGTTCATCAATATTGGTGCGCTGGATAATGAGAGAATGAAATTATGAATTATTTATATTTGTAGGACAGATGTATTTACACTTTTGATTTTAAGATAACGTACACAGCAGAAAAAATATTATGGTGTATTTCAAATTTATAATTAAAAAAAACATGTACATTAAAAAAAAAAACAATACAATTAAGAGTATTAAAATTTATCAAGAAATTACATAATAAACATTACAATTTGAAAATTTTTTTTTTTGATTTACACGTCCAGTTTTTATATTACGAAATTGGCACTTAAAAGTATCGGCACAGCAGCTGACGGTGCCACGACATAAGAAATACTATGGAGATAGAACAATGGGGGAGTGTAGTACCAAAACTGTTTAATTCAATACCTGTTGAAAATCGTGATGAAAAAAACCTACATAAAACCTAAAAAAAAAATACATAAAAAAATAGTCAAAAACTTATTAAAAAACAGCAAGTGAAACTTAAGTATGCACATAAATATATTATTTTCTTCATTTATTATTAAACTATGTAATTACTTTTAACATTTTATTTTTTTAATGTAATGTAAACCCGTAGACAAGCTTCGGCTTTGCGGGAACAAAAATACAATTATGTATTTTATTTATTTGTAAATATAACTTAAAAAAAAAACCTTGTTGCAATTGATTGGAATGTTTGAAAGCAATTTGTTGGAAGAATCTAGTAGTAAACTTCGTTGACTTCATAGGTTCTTCACATTTTGTTTTGTGGTACTTTAATGCTGGATGTCTCTTTTGAAGGCGGGATGTTGCTGTGCATCGAGTCAAACATTGAATTAAAAATGGTGCAAGTAATTTCGTAATAGGGCATATAATTATTCTTTCAAAATACATATATGTCCCTTACATGCGTATCAACTATAATACGGTTTCATGTTATCATTTTATTATCTAGATCTACTATTCTCCGCTGTGTTTAAAATTCATCAAGTTCAGTTTTATACGTACGTATAGGTATGCTATATATACTTATCGATATAAGCGCCGCGCCGCGCCGTGCCGAGACGCTGGCGTCGGCGACGCGTAATTATGAAAAAATGACAGCAAACAGCGTCACGGGGCCGCACTGGTGCAGTGTCGCGTCGTTCATTATTCGTATTCAAAACATTTTACTTTTCAATGTATTATTGTATGAATGAGTAACATCAGAAAAAAATATTTGTCGAAATCGAGTGGAGAAACGTCCGCCTCATTATGTGGTGCTTGGCACGTTTGCCTACCATGCTAAAGGTCCGGGTTCGACTTCTGGCAGGGTTGACATGAAATATTTGTTTTCAAATGTGGTTTGACACTGAAGTATTTGACTGTCTCTGGACTGATACCTGAAGCGTAAGACTGATATCCTTACCTCCTGTAACAAATGATCGAGATACGCTGCATTTGATTTAACATTAACAATGGCGGCCTCCGTGGTGCAGTGGTCAAGATGCTTGACTCACACACGAAAGGTTCCGGGTTCGATTTCCGGTGAGAACACAAAAATGTAAATGTGATTTTTCTCAAGCCTGGGTTTTCTGTGATGTAATTCACCACTGTAATTGGGCCTCCTGGCCTGTTGTGGTGCAAAAATAACTAAATAAATAAATAATAAATAAATAAATAAATATAAATAAATGCTCTATTCACCATCGCGTACGGATAAGGGTTATATTGAACTTTTTTAAGGGCAGTTAAATTGACCTTTTTTTAAAAAATCACATAGCGGACATAAAATAATTACTCAACTACCCATCGGTTGAAGTATAATTAAAAATAATATTCAAGAGTGAATATTTTATTAAAAGAGTCTATTCATGTTGTCTTAAATACAATTATATTAGTTTGATACAAACATGAGTATCTGCAAATCCCTACAAAAGGATCGCCCATATTGTTGACAAAAAATAAATTGTGTAGTTCAGAGTGCATTCGGGATAACGATTGATGTGCAATAAGTCATAATGCATTTGAGTTATATTTATAAACAAGGATCCGAGTATCGGTCGAGAATAACTGTAAATAGTGTTGAACTTAGTTTTCTTATCTTTGCCGTACTAGGTACGAGAACGGATCGGTCTGCGGGTATCTTGCGATTACTGCTCGCTTACTTGCCGAGAGATAACGGCCCTTTATGCGAGGGAATCTACGCACGAGAAGTTCACACAGCAAAAGGTCAATGTTTGCATTCTAGTCTAAACGTAAATATGATGAAATTCGTATTAATTAGACACAATTTATTAGATTTCAAGAGATGCGAATATGCGCTACGCGAGAGTCATAGTACGTAACTTACTGACCCCAATAAAAAAAATCTACAACGTTTTCATCTGAAATAAATTGACAACCTTCCCTTCACGTCACAGAATAAAGTTTTTTACTTTTAAAATGTTGTAGAATAAACAGTGAGATTTAATAATAGTAAGTAAGCGTAATTAATGATATTTAGATCTAAATTTTGTCAATTTTGAGAATAAAATATGGACGTCTTGGCTTATGACCTGTCATTGGCTGATTTAAGACTCGCTGGCTATTTTCGGGTAAAAAAAATGCAATATTTTACTGATACTCATAGTGTAAGACTGATCACCTTATCTTCATAAAAAAAATGATCAAAATAGGCTTCATGTAGAGTTCTAATGCGATTTCCTATGTACGATTAGGTGCGAGTGGAGAAGTTACGATGATTTATATTGCATTGCAACAGTAACTGACTTAACTGACTATGGAACCCTTATTGATCTACCTTTTTTGGTGGAACCCCACCCCGACTATGCAAAAGTAAATTGACAAAAAATATGTTTTTAAGACCCATGACACCTTATATTGTTGGCATGT